>NC_054708.1:49112792-49275292 GCF_016097555.1 Gigantopelta aegis | reverse complement strand
GCAACCCCACAAACCACCCACAAAAAAACACTTCTCCCCCCAAGAAAAACACACACACCCCCACCAAGTTCTGTAACTTGTTACTGTTTACTGTGAGTTACTATGTACTGTTAGTGAGTTAGTATGGTACTGTTTCATTTGCGAAAAAAGTGTTGTAACGTGTTGCTGTTTACAGTATGGTCCACCGCTCTGTGTTTCAGGCCAAACCCACAACGCGTGGATGGAGAGAACTGTCGAGGGCCAACGCGAGCTTACCAAACCTGCAACACCCAGGTTCGTGCGCCCTTAAATATTAAAAACAGTACTATTAATTTTTATCATTTATTTATACTATGGTACATAAATATGCATATATATGTCATGATTACATGAATAAATATTTATTAAACGTACGTACATACATACATACATACATACATACATACATACATACATACATACATACATACATACATACATACATACATACATACATATTTACCTACATACCTACATACATACATACCTCTTGTAATTAATTAAACACCACCTAGTTTTGACCATGTGACGTTTAGTTCGCAAGTACCTGTCAACATTTCGTGGAAGGAAGGAAATGGTTTATTTAACAACGCACTCAACACATTTTATTTACAGTTATATGATGTCGGACATATGGTTAAGGACCACACAGATATTGAGGGAGGAAACCCGCTGTCGTCACTTCATGGGCTACTCTTTTCGATTAGCAGCAAGGGATATTTTATATGCACCACCCCCATAGACAGGATAGCACATACCACGGTCTTTGGTGTACCAGTCAAGGGGCACTGGCTGGAGCGAGAAATAGCCCAATGGGTCCACTGACGGGGAATGATCCAAAACCGACCGCGCATCAAGCGAGCGCTTTACCACTGGGCTACGTCTCGCCCCTCCCATTTCGTGGATATGAAACACTAAAATTCTTCTTCTTTGCATACAGAGGATATCGAAAAAAGATAAAAAGCAGCTACTAACACCGTCATTACTGGCCCTTCTCAAATTCAACTAGCCCTCTAATTTAACTGCACAGCGAAAATCAAAACTAGAATTTTCTTTCTTGAATAATAACCATGTACAAATAATAACCATTTATATAGTCCGTTTGCGTCAAAAAAAAAACGATGAATTGGCGTGTAACTTCATAATGAATAAAGTTAAAATTCATATTAAAAAGAAAAATGTAAAGAAAAATGCTAGAACAGCCAATTTTATGCACCTTAACTTGCATTGTCTCTGAAGTAATCAATAATGCAGTACAAAGAGACAAAAGCCTTAAAATGTAGAACTGCGCGTGTTTTAGTAAATTAGTCTAGGAGTGGCAGTCCTCTTTTGGCGATGCTAGGATGAATTCTCCAGTAAAGGATCTTCTCGAGAGTGGCTGTCCTCCTATAGACAAGGCACTAGATAAAGATTGATGGAATCATCCACTATTTTGACAAATACCCATTCGACTCTGTCTTGAGCAGAGATACGGCCCTGATATCGTATTACGGTTTTTGTCGTTCAGATTACCGTGAATGTTCCACCAATCAGAAAATATTTAACCTATGCAACTTTATAAATAAATATATATATATATATATATATTTAATTTACACTAAACTTAAAGAAAGTTATTTCAGATGGTATGCGTTTACAATTTAATAAATTAATATTTTTTATATGAATTTTATATTTACATGCCAATTAATTGAGTTTTGGAATAATCCCTGTAGTAATGGAAAATTTCATTGTTTGATTTTCTCCCAAAATACTAGTAAGCTAATTAAATAAAATTAATTTGTACCATAACATTTAATAGTATCAAAAAGTAGGTCTACTGGATAATTATGGCGTATCCAGTCCATTCCAATAAGCCGATGATTTTAAAAAACAATTCAAGTGTCTGCAATACGTTTTGAGACCAAAATCATAGAAGCTGAGACTAAGTCTGGTCAGTCCGGCACTGTCAAAATATAGAACATGTTCTATAATATCGTCTCCTGCCAGATCTGTAGTTCGCGCCAGCAGAGACGCGGTGTGTTTTGTCACATTCGTCATGCGATTCAGTTTCAGTGCGTTTCTTTTTTTAACTCGTACATACTCGCCAGACTCTAAAATCGATAGTCGCCCAATATATATATATATATATATATATATATATATATGCACATATTCATATAAATATATATATATATATATATATATATATATATATATATATATATATATATATATATATATATATATATATATATATATATATATATATATATGCACATATTCATATAAATATATATGCGTTTATATGTTATAATACTTGACTTAATGTTACTAAGGTTTATTTTTTCTTACATCCAGCCCTGTCCAGTGGGTTCCCGTGACTTCAGAACATTGCAGTGCTCATTTTTCAATGGTCAGCGTTACAAAGGCCGAATGTATCAGTGGAATCCCTATTACAGTAGCTCAGGTAGCGTTGGCTAATCACACAATAGTACAATGAGCGCATCTCATGTTTCCATGCAAAATAAATGGGACAACAGTCTGTAACAGCTTGCATTTTGCATTCCAATAGATATAATCAAGCGAACAAATACATGTTTATGTATTATAAATGAAACAGGGTATGTTCTACTTGTTATTGTAGAAGATCAATACGACTGCTTATGCTAAGTTCAGACTACCAAATGTCACCAGAATGTTGGCCAACCTTTTGCTGTCACGTCTTCTACGACTGTCCAGCTGATTGTCTGAGCGCTCGTATAACTCGATTCTCGTCGTATAACCCATTAGGTGTTAATCTGAGCGTAAGTCGAGAGTTTGGGAAATTACAACGCACCTGATTTGGCCAACTATCTGCTGGCATTTGGCAGTCTGAGACTAGCATTAGGCAGTGGGAGTTGGGGTGGGATGTGGGTCGAGGGGCACCGGGCCTCTAGTTGAGACGATTTTAATTGTGCATTGCCCCCTCCGCTTCAGTTGAAAGGCGAAATTTGATATAATTGGCTCTTCCAGTTGTTAACATCTTTTGACGCCTATGGACTTGAATAACTTAAATTATAGAAGAGACTTCATTAACGATACCACTAAAGCACATTGATTTATTAATCATCGGCTATTGGATGTCAAACATTTGGTAATTTTGACATATAGTCTTAGACAGGAAACCCGCTACATTTTGCCATCAGTAGCAAAGGGTCTTTCATATGCACCATCCCACAAACAAGATAGAACATACCACGGCTTTTGATATACCAGTCGTGGTACACTGGCTGGAACGAGAAATAACCCAAATGGGCCCACCGGTGGGGATCGATTCCAAACCGACCGCACATGAAGTGAGTTGTTGTTTATACAAGTCAAAAACTTAGGCCCTAAATAATACTGTTTAGCAGTCTGTATAGTTTGTGTAAATTATTAGTAACAAAGGGCCTTTGTTGCAAGCGACTGGAGCGTGAACGCGCCGGAAGTCATTTTGTGGCTGATTGGGGCCGCTTAGCGCTATGCAAATCAAGGGCAGATAAATATGTTTCTGATAGAGGCTATTGTTAAACTTCAATGCTATTTTAAGAAGGCTCATAATTACTTGTTCTAGAGTTTTTCAGTTAGCTTAACAAAGTTGATTCTTTATTTGATAATAAATGCTTCAGCAATTATAATAAAGTTCAACTTTATTATGTCATGTAAACTTATGAAAATAAATAAAGACTTTTGCTATTTCACCGAATTTCAGAGTCCAGACACCACAAGAGAACATCGAATAAAGACGCATGCGCACTCGTTTGTTATGCCAACAGTCCCCGGCCAATCGTCGTGAAGTTCTCGCAGCGCGTGGTTGACGGAACTACATGCGGTAATAAACCCAAGAGTGTGTGCGTCGCCGGAAGTTGTGTGGTAGGTAATTCAAGGTAATCTTAAACTACTTTCCAAACTAATATTCATGATAGCTTAATAAAATTTATGAACTTTTTAAATTGTCCACACCGTTCTTCTCTTTTGAAAACATTGTAATTCTTTATAACAGATGAGAGCATCAATAAACAAGATATTGCAACATATTTATTAAAAACAAAAACACCAGAGAAGCCAAATTAAAATCAATAAAACTTTTACACTTATAAATAAGTTACTCAGTGTATAAAATAGTGACATTAATTGCTTAATAACAAGTTGTATTTTTTAACGACTTTGAATGTGGTATCATACTTTTTGGTTAGTTAATGCGAACCTTATCACTGCCGTAACTAGAGGAGTGTGTGGGGGAGGCGAGGGCGTTAGGGGAGTTGGGGGGGGGGGGGGTAAGCACGGGGCCATGGCCTTCCCAATTACACATCGTTTTTTCCCCACCACCCATAGACCCTGGTTGCCCCGCACCCAAAATAAAATTCTGACTGCGCCAATTATCCTCATGTCTTCACTGTATTATGTCCAACCTCATAACACGACCCTCTGGTTGCTCCCCGCCCAATATATCTGTCTAATTCGGACTGCACCAATGATCATCATGTGTACACTAGCCTATATTACTTCTAGCCTCATAACACGACTCGTAGACTCTCTGGTTGCTCCCCGCCCAATATATCTGTCTAATTCTGACTGCGCCAGTGATCATCATATGTACACTAGCCTATATTATTTTCAGCCCTTAGGGTGCGACAATCGACTGAACTCTCAGCTGGAGGTGGACCGGTGTGGTGTGTGTGGAGGTGAAAACAGAAACTGTGCGTCCATCGCAAAGACAATTTCTTTCAACATTAAATCAGGTCTGTTAACACTGTACTGTCAGGTCTGTTAACACTGTACTGTCATTATGTCGTAAACCCCGTGATACTAGTAGCAAAATGAGTACAATTATAGTTTCAGTAAATATACCGGTATGCTGCTTTTTTTGCTTTAAAAAAAGAGAAGAAATCCAATAGTAGAAAAGTAAATAAAAATTACTTTCAAAACAAATAATCTGTTAGTGTGTCTTTTAATGTTGTTATTTCTTTTAGGATATACTGAATTGTTGGAAATACCAAGAGGTGCTCGACATATCAAAATTGCTGAACGGCCAAAATCAAGAGTCACTTTGGGTGATATTTTATTTGTTTTCTATGTTTACTTATATAGTATAATAAACATGTATGGTATGGTGCGATAGTTACAGTGATTAATTATACCTCAGCACTTTTATTAGCGAATCTCCAACCATACAACATTCTCTGTCCATCAGTTACTTTACTTCAGATGTTCTGGACAATTCGACAGTTTTTATCAACACTCTGCTCAGTATATGCCATTTATCGTCCTCCCCATCTTTACCAGGACTGTCATCCTGAACATCATAAGCATCATTACCAATGATATCTGTCTTTACTCATCCCTTACCATACTATTTATTCTGATCCCTCCTGTATCTTAATCCTGATCGTCACTGGCATTCAGAGGAATTTAAAACGCATACCACAGTCAGTAGTTTAAAATACAGACCACAGTAAGCACTTTAAAATACAGACCACCTTCAGCAGTTAAACAAGACCACATTCAGCAGTTTAAAATACAGACCACCTTCAGCAGTTTGAAATACAGACCACCTTGACGCAGTTAGAAAAAGACCACAATTAGCAGTTTAAAATACAGACCATAGCCAGCAGTTTAAAATAGTAAGCAGTTTAAAATCCATACCACAGTCAGCAGTTTAAAAAGAGACCACAAGAGGACCTAGCCAACACTGATATGAATACAAACGTTTGTCAAGATCATCATAAATCAGTATGCGTTAAAGGGACAGAACCTAGCACACTAAGTTTAGTTAATCTACAAACCTGTAACACATTTGGATAAAGTTATAATTGAGTGAAATATGAATTTGTGACTTTGAAATGGTGAAATACCCTCTAAATATACACTAAAACTTGACTCCATAACGGTTACTTCTCAGACGCATGTGTGTTTTTAAACATATGAGAAATGCATTTTGTGACATTAAAAACACCAGGATGACCCAAAAAACACTTCGAATGTACGGAAATGGATAATCTAAACAATAAAATCTAAATAAAGTATGATTTTAACAAAAACGGCTCTAATAGTTTTTAAAATTTGCCTTAGTGTTTAAAAACTAGGGTATGTCCCTTTAATTTAGCACTAGTCTTATTTCCTCATACCCAAGCACACAATAAGGACACTAATGTTTCGTTTCTTTTCACAGCTCTGAAAAACAAAGCAGGTATATTTTTCTTCAACGCACGCCCGTCCAGGTCTCACACGACGCAAACGAAACTGGTTGCAGGCGCCATAATGTATTATTATCACCCAATTCACAGCGGAGAACTCTTCAGAGCCGAAGGACCGATAAACGAATCACTGATGGTCGTGGTAAGCGCACAAACTTCAACAAGTAATTAACGAAAATAGCATGCTAGAAAAAATGCCAGAATTCTTTGTAAATTTAGAACTGGTATGTTAGACTTCCTATTGAAACCGGTAGATGGTTTAATATTGAGAGAGAAAACAGAATATGTCACTTGTGCACCACTGATGTTGGTGATGAGTTTCACTATATTTTTAAATGTACGTCTTTATCTACTGAGCGAAATGTGTATATACCTAGTTACTATACCAATAGAGCAAGTGCAATTACCTTTTACCAGTTATTTTCTACAACTAAAAAATCACTTTTGTGTAAACATTTGCAAACTGTCATTGAGAGGGTCAGTCTTCCGGGTTAATATTACTTAAATATTATGTCCATTACCACTACAGAAAACATTTTGTAACTTATTTTGTTATATTTTCTCCATATTGCACTCGGTGCAGTTTATGAGAATAAAATTCTTGTCTTGTCTTGTCTTGCTAAAGTTCGCACGAACTTCAACAAGTAATTAATGAAAATAGCATGCTAAAGTTCGCACGAACTTCAACAAGTAATTAACGAAAATAGCATGCTGAAGTTCGCACGAACTTCAACAAGTAATTAACGAAAATAGCATGCTTAAGTTCAACTAGGCACGTAACTAGCTTGCACGAAAATCGATAACACATCCAGAATCGTACCACAAGACAGAATACAAAAAAAAAACCCCAGCAAGAAAAGGTCATTTTGTCTATAAGACAACTGCCACTCTCCAGGACGATACATACTAGTTTTGTCTATAGGAAAGAAAAAAAGAAGTGTTTTATTTAACGACGCACTCAACACATTTTATTTACGGTTATATGGCGTCAGACATATGGTTAAGGACCACACAGATTTTTTTTTAGAGGAAACCCGCTGTCGCCACATAGGCTACTCTTTTACGACAGGCAGCAAGGGATCTTTTATTTGCGCTTCCCACAAGCAGGATAGCACAAACCATGGCCTTTGTTAAACCAGTTATGGATCACTGGTCGGTGCAAGTGGTTTACACCTACCCATTGAGCCTTGCGGAGCACACACTCAGGGTTTGGAGTCGGTATCTGGATTAAAAATCCCATGCCTCGACTGGGATCCGAACCCAGTACCTACCAGCCTGTAGACCGATGGCCTAACCACTACGCCACCGAGGCCGGTCTTGTCTATAGGAGGGCAATGTCACGTTGCTAGGGCCTCCACGAGTCCAAAATATTGGACTCGAGTACTTAAGGTCAAACTCGACCCGGACCCGATTACCCGACACTGGATAATAATAAGACTATGGAATAAAGTAAACTTAATTCCAGCGCTGAACATGGATTCCAAATGGCCCATTATATTGCATTCCACACTGTCACATTCGGCTTTTCTTTTCCCTACATGTCTCATAGCCCTATAATGCAATCAGCAGCAAGCATAATATGGCAGAATGACGTAAATAAATATAATTAAATGTGAGTACTCTTCCTTGCACGGGTATTCAAGTCCTGTGAACGGACCCGAATCTCGCTAGACGTGCTAGTACTTGAGCACTCGTGGAGACCATACACGTTGCCGTTCTTTAATATACACTTTCCACAGACAGGGTAACACATACAGCAACGTTCTGATAAAATGGTAGTTTTACCATCGATTCGATATAACTTTTTTATGTATGTGCTTAAAAATATTAGTTTTTTAACACCATAATTTTAATACAAGAAGACGACTGTGAAGATGTGATAATTTCAACTATTTTAAATTTAAAGATCAGATTTATGTATAAAGTTTTGAATGTACACGAAATCGGGTACATGTATATTGATATTGAATATACTCAAATGTTCATCAATAAATCTGACTGGCCTTAAATATAGATTTGTCAAATTGTCTACAATTATTGTCTTAATTTTCGAACTTGAACTATAAGGTAGTTGTTTTCAGGGATTTTCACACAAACAGACCAGCCACGTGACTCTGTCTTACGAATACACACACATAAAGCCAAGGTCAGTACAACACGGCAAGAAAACCAGCAGCAAAACCAGCAGCAGCAGCAACAAGGGACGGTCTAGTTACCCCTGGCAGTCTCTATTGTACCAGCAGGTCCTCTCCGGCAAGGGCATGGTAGGGCCAAAACCTAAATCACCCGCGTCACGCTTACCATCAGTTAGTTCACACCATAATCACTTTAATACATCTTCATGGATAAGAGTTGACGATGTACATTCTTCAGGAAGTAAACCTAAATTATTTGATGCATCTAAAACGCCAGTTGTTACCAACGAGAGACGTTACGACAGCAGTCCTCCAAGACAAACACATCCAGGCAGAAGGACAAAACCGCGAGTTGAAATGACAACGGTTAAAGAAGTTGTTCGGGAAGTTGCTCGGACACGGGAAACGGAGACTAAAAGATTCTTGAATAATCAGGACAGAGGAGACGAAACTCAAAGGCGGGGTAAAGAAGAGATTCGAAGAAATTCCAAGTTTAACGCCAACCCAAACCTAAACGCAAACCACGTGCCCAAATTGCACAGGAAGAGGAACAGAAAGGAGAAGAAGCAGAACCGGAAGTCAACAGCTTTAGAACATCTGAAGCATGACGAAGTTCCGGTGTTCGTTCCACGTCAGACGAGTGAACCGAGACACGGGAAACATCACGGTGCCATGCACTCCAGTAACACAGGGCGCGTGGATCCACAGGGTAAGTGGCAAGTCTGAGACGTGGGACCTGGCATCATGGGTTGTAGTGAGACGTGGGAACTCAGATTGGTTGTAGTGAGACGTGGGAACTCAGATTGGTTGTAGTGAGACGTGGGAACTCAGATTGGTTGTAGTGAGACGTGGGACCTCACATGGGTTATAGTGAGACGTGGGAACTCACATGGGTGGTAGTGAGACGTGGGAACTCACATGGGTGGTAGTGAGATGTGGGAACTTACATGGGTTGTAGTGAGACGTGGGACCTCACATGGGTTGTAGTGGAACGTGGGACCTCACAAGAGTTGTAATAAGACGTGAGACCTCAAATGGATTGTAGTGAGACGTGGGACCTCACATGGGTTGTAGTGAGACGTGGGACGTCACATGAATTGGAGTGAGACGTGGGGACTCACATGGGTAGTAGTGAGACGTGGGACCTCACATGGGTGGTGGTTAAACGTGGGACCTCACATGGGTTGTAGTGTTAGTATAAAGTGCTCCTACTCACAGTCGCTAGTTAGATATTTCCTGTTAGCTCAGTTCTAAGAGCACTGGACTCTCTTAAACAGAGGGCCCACGGTTCAAATCCCTCAGTGGTTAATTTATCTGTTGTATGTACGTCCTGAATAACAGTTCTATCAGTGACTCGCCCGTTACATGACACCAAACATGCTTATGCAATCTTTCAAGATATAAAAAATGAAACAAAAGAACCTGTTCAGCGTAATCAGTTAAGTTTTTAACACAAGTCAACAGTTTGACTTTCATTTGGTTCTTGTTTTTATTCATTAACAACACATAAATCCCAACAAAACAATAACAACAACAGCAACAGCAGCAGCAGCAGCAGCAGCAGCAGCAGCAGCAGCAGAAGCACCAACTATAAATAGCAGCAGTAACGAAAAAAGCCCACAACAACAAAACACAAATCCAAGAAAAACACCACCACCACCACGGTGACTACCAGGTATTTCAGTATTATACTTGCATACACAAACTCCACAAATGAAGTGATAAAAACTTTAATGCAGTAATTCGAAAGCATGTTAATATTAATTTCTGGACCGGCTCAGCTAACACCTAATATTAAAAAGGATCTATTTATCCACTCTGTCACAATATTTAAAGTGTGTGTGTGTGTGCGTGTGAGAGAGAGAGAGAGAGAAAGAGGGGAGGGAGGGAGGGAGGGAGGGAGGGAGGGAGGGAGCGAGCGAGAGAGAGAGAGAGAGAGAGAGAGAGAGAGAGAGAGAGAGAGAGAGAGAGAGAGAGAGAGAGAGAGAGAGAGAGAGAGTATGTGTGTTTGTGTGTGTTTATGTGTGTGTTGGGGGGGGGGGGGGGGGGTACAGTACAGTACTGTAATGTAACCAGTATATGAAGTGTGCACTGCGGTTGGTTGTTAATTTGCAGGCTTTAGTGTCAGGAAAGACGATGTGCAGGTAGACCTGTCGCTGCAAGTGGCTGCCAGAAAAACTAACAAGGGAGGTAATTAATGAAGCCATCGCGTGCCCTTTCGCCATGTTTGCATTAATGACTGCTTGCTTGCAAAAAATGCATTAATCTAAATGTATTTATTTCGTAGATTTTGCTTTAGTAGGACCTAAAAAATAACATTTTGTGTTAGTATGAACATTTAAACAACATTAAACTAATATTAATCAGATACTTTCCAAACAGCCAATTCCTTACATCAAACCTTTATTACATTTATAATAATATAAATAATAATCAGTCAAAAATGTTTGTTTTGTTTAACGACACCACTGGAGCACATTGATTTATAAATAATCGGCTATTGGATTATCAAACATATGGTAATTTTGAAATATAGTCTCAGAAAGGAAACCCACTACATTTTTCCATTAGTAGCATGCACATACCTTTGATATACCAGTTGTGGTGCACTGGTTAGAGCGAGAAATTAATAATCAGTAACTATATATTTTAAAAATATATACTAGTATTTGCTCGTTGCATACTTTATTTCTCATTTTTAACTAAATGTTCTATACGTACAGGAATATAAATTTAAACAAATTAAATTAAATCGTTAAAAATCACGACGCCACCATTGTCGATTCTGTCAGGGAGAAGTCCTTATATTATTTTGCCCTGATTCCTTTTTTATTGAGCCTTACCCCAAACTATTTAGGCTGTGTCATTGCTATCTATGTTATGTTAAAAAAAAAACCCTGAAAACTACGTGTTATTGGTATCTAGTGATTCTCTTTCTCTTGAAACTCATTTGTAGATTTAATTATGAATTTATTTCGCAACAGCAAAGAAAGTACACCACAGAGAACGCACACACAGCGCTAGAAAAGAGTCGGGAAGACATCGCGTGTCGGAGGATTTCGTCTGGAGACCCAACAAGATCACACCTTGCAGTTCCACCTGTGAGCCAGGTACGTCCTCTGTTAATACAGTGTCACGGTCACTAGTTAGCGAACCGTATCATATTGATGTACCGATTGATGCCTAGTCTAGCCAAGTCTAGTGTAGTTAAGTCAACTCGAGTCTAGTCTAGTCTAGTCTTCAGAGTTTAGAGTCGTCAGATTTCTAATGCCTTCAAAAGCATACAGTTTGTATGGCGTTGCCATGGCGTTAAGAGGCTCACCCTCTATTAGAGGCTTGTGACTAGACCCTGGAAGTTTTATAAGCACCAGGCCTGGTGCTGTTGTGTCTGTTTTATATATATGTCTGATATGTTTTGAGGGATGTTTGTGATAACTCCGTGTTTTTATGATATATTTTGATGGATGTCAGTATTAACTATTAAGCCTAATAATATATTTTACAGATATTTTGTGGCAACAGTCGTGCCTGATGATATGTTTTGGTGGGTGGGTGTTTGTTTTGTGTGGTACCCATTGTCTGATGATATATCTTGATGTAAGCTCATGATAATTAAATGTATCTGATGATATATTGTGTTGGATGGTGGATGTAACTATTGTGTCTGATGATATATTGTGTTGGATGATGGATGTAACTATTGTGTTGATGATATATTGTGTTAGATGGTGGATGTAACTATTGTGTCTGATGATATATCTTGATGTAAGTGTGTGGTAATTAAATGTGTCTGATGATATATTGTGTTGGTTGGTGGATGTAACTATTATGTCTGATGGTATATTTTGATGGATGTTTGTTGTAAATGTTGTGTCATGGTATACGCTATTTACGTTTGTTGATAACTAGGGGTCCAAATGAACTTCTTCAGCTGCTTTAACAATATTGGAAATGAAGTGAGTGATTCCCACTGCGACCAGGAAAGCAAACCGGAGTCGTCTCACCACGCATGCACCAGACAACCCTGCACACCCAGGTGAATGCGATTAGCATACTAGTAATCAGACACAAATGTAAGCAGTCAAAATGAACATCGTCAAATTTAAACAGTCAAAACGAACATTGTATTCAGATTAAACCAGATGAATAAATGAATGAATGAATGAATGAATAAATGTTTAACGACACCCCAGCACAAAAATACACAAAGATAAGTATATGAATATGATTAAAAACAAACCGGATGCCAACAATGTTTAGGATTCTGCATTCAAAGGTTGATGATATTTGCATTCCAAAATAAGCTTAGTTGGCGAAATAATGTTTATATACATTTGCATTTCATAGGCTTACTTATTGTAAGTACACAACATATAAGTAGATTCCATGGTAGAGTGCATGATACAAAGCATTCCAAGAAACATTTTCTCGCGTGGTGTTCTTGTAGCTATATGTTTCTCTTGCAGGTGATTAATGAGCACGTGGGGTTCTTGTTGCTATATGTTTCTCTTGCAGGTGGGTAACGAGCACGTGGGGTTCTTATAGCTATATGTTTCTCTTGCAGTTGGGTAACGAGCACGTGGGGTTCTTGTAGATATATGTTTCTCTTGCAGGTGGGTAACGAGCACGTGGGGTTCTTATAGCTATATGTTTTTCTTGCAGGTGGGTAACGAGCACGTGGGGTTCTTATAGCTATATGTTTCTCTTGCAGGTGGGTAACGAGCACGTGGGGTTCTTGCCTGGCGAGCTGTGGTGACGGAGTTCAGACCCGCACAGTTCGCTGCTGGCAGATGATGGGCCCTGGGTTCGACAGCACGGTGCACGACTACAGGTGCAGCTCAAGGACCAAGCCGCCCACCGAGCGGCCGTGTCGGGACACCAGCGCGTGCGAGGCTCGCTGGGAGATATCGGGGTGGGACAAGGTGAGGCCGACAGAATTGTCCGGTATTCGACGAAGGTGTCAACTATCGATGGGTGTTTCGCCGACATACTGGTCTCATTGAACCTCTAATCCATTGGCGGATACAGAGGGGCGTCACGTGACCCTCCATCCCCCGCCCGTTTGAACTGCCCCTTTTAATGACTTTTAAAAATAAAATTAATATTTCACAATATACAACACTAAATGGCCCTGGTAAATGCGTCTGTGAGCATCTTTATTTCACACACACACACACACACACACACACACACACACACACACACACACACACACACACACACACAGAGAGAGACATATACACACACATCACACAGACACACACACACATACACACACACAGATATATACACACACATCACACACACACACACACAAACATATACACACACATCACACCCACACATACACACAGATATACACACACATCACACACACACACACACAGACATATACACACACATACACACATCACACACACACACACACACATCACACACACACACACACACACACACACACACACACACACTGGATCTCGCTCCCTTTGGAGTTCGGCTCATTCGCCTTCGGGATCTACCTCTGTAATTAACCCGTTACTAATTCCAGATCTAACCCTATCCTCAACCCCAACCTTTACGGTATCCCTAATCCTAACCGTGTCTCTAAACCTAACCTTTACCGTATGTCGGCTACACGTCAGTCGACAAAAGGTCCGCCACATTTGTCTATCAATTTATTTTTAACAAGTGGCAGGATGTTTAATTTTTTGTTGTTTTTAGCAGGCTGGAAAATGAGTGTTCTAGGTTTACGGGTATAACTATGTTTTCTTATACTGTCGTGAAAAAAGTTAAAGTGTGTTTTGTTTAACGATACCACTAGAGCACATTGATTTATTAATCATCCGCCATTGGATGTCAAACATTTGGATTTTTTTTTATATGCACCATCCCACAGATAGGATAGTACATACCACGGCATTTCATATACCAGTCTCACTGATGCACTGACTGAAACGAAATATAGTCCAATAGGCCCACGGAAGAGGATCGATCGTAGATCAACCGTGCATAAGGCGAGCGCTTTACCACTGGGCTACGTTCCACCCCTATACTGTCATGACACCGATTCAGTGACTGTGCGACAGTAAACTCCATTTACTCAGTCCATACATACATTTTTTTTTTTTTTTAATTTTTTTTTTTTTTTTTGGGGGGGGGGGGGTGTCGCCATGACTTCGAAAAAATACACGAATACCTACCATAGAGTAGTCAGAATACAAAATGCATTTGTCACCAGCCTAGACTGCAATATCTGCTCATTCCAGCCAGAACAGTATCTGTATACAGTTTTGTTTCCCACGAACATTCCCGACCAGTAGGTTTCCGGTGGTCGTATCGCCCTCTCCAGTGAGAGTACGTACTCACTTGTGTTGGACTATTTCTGGTTCCAGCCAGTGCAACACGACTGGGATATTAAATACAAAACCAAAACCTGCACTACACAGAGTAATATAACGGTAATACTCTATCAAGGACTAAGTACGTGAATTACCTATAATATGGTGATAATAAATAGTATTATGGTGTTAGCTCTGTTTGATATAGGTCGAGAGAGGAAAAGAAAAGAATGCGAACGGAGGAAGGGATAGAAGAGAGAGACAGAGACAGAGAGAGAGAGAGAGAGAGAGAGAGAGAGAGAGAGAGAGAGAGAGAGAGAGAGAGAGAGAGAAAATAGAAAAGAGAGCAAGAGAGAGAGAGAGAGAGAGAGAGAGAGAGAGAGAGAGAGAGAGAGAGAGAGAGAGAGAGAGAGCGATATGGGGGGAGGGGGGGGGGGGGGGACAGAGAGAGTATGTTAATATACGGACAACCTGTAAGCAAGTTGACGTTATTTGTTATAACTGGATAATCTATTATCTGTCTGTCTTAGTGCTCTTCCGAGTGTGGCTATGGGATTCAAACACGTCACGTGCTCTGCAACTACGCGAACGCTGTGTGTGACGCAGACCAGAAACCATCAGAAGAACGATCATGTCGGAATAAACCCTGCATCAACCAGTGGTATTCGTCAGCATGGTCTTCGGTACGTAGTGCAGGCAGGTTTGGGGATGTAAACGAATGCCCTTGTATTATATATAAATTAAACAGTAGTTGAGGTGGGGGTTTGTTTTTCGCAGTTTTCGACTTAAAAACATTAAACATTAGTCATAAAATGTACCTGTTCTGTACAAAAACAAACCCTGTAAAATTCCGATCACGCCCAAGAAGTAGGATAGTCTTCAAATGCCAATAATTAAAACGCAGTAGTAGTTTCAAAACTCGATGTGTGAATTCTTGAAAATACCAAAACACTTTAAAGAATGCATTCCACAACAAGTGAGCAATTCATATCTCATTATTTCGAGTATTTAATTAACTGCATTTTTTCCCTGCACCATGCCAACCCATGTAAATTTTTAAAGAGTCTGTTTAAGAATTTCTGGTAAAAAAAAATATGTAGGATAATAGATGATCTTCATGAACAGGGTATTCTTCAAATTAAGAGCTCTTGCTTTTTTGTCAGCCCTAGAAATGACCATATATTCAGGGGCGGATCCAAGATTTTTAGAAAGGGGGATATCTCTTTGTGCTTGCAGATCCACATATCCCGCTGAATGGTGAGTGTATGTATAGATGGGTGGGTGGGTTGGTGGATGGGTATGGGTGTTTCCAGTGAAAACAAAGCAAAACATTAAAAGTGCATTTTTATTGATAAAAAAATGTACAGAATTATGCACACACTTTCTACTACCCTGAATTACAGTTGGAAATTAGCAAACAAATTACTATTAATACAAGTCCTTTCACATTATTAACTTCATAATCACAGGTTTGACTTAGTAGTGACTTTGATTTCGAAAAAGAAGAAAAAAAAGAGTAAACATCATTTGTTTTACTTGGCAGCTAAAGGGGGAGAATAACCTCCCTACCCCATGGATCGTCCACTGGTTTTACAAAGAGTGCATGCACGGCTCTGTGTGCATTAAAACAGTTTCCATAAATGACACTTCGAGTACCTGCACTTCTCACCAGCAACACGAATATCACAATGTTATCATTTCTCAAGAAGTCTGTAATTGTTAAAAATGTCAAATTCTAGTTGTTAGGGCCTTCGACAAGTGATTTTTTTTTTATATATGTTCCAGTGTTCTGGCACGTGTGGTGTACGGTACAGGAAGGTATACTGCCGTGACGTCAGAGGTCGGATACTGGAGGATACAAACTGCGACTTCAACACCAAGCCTTTGACAGTTCACGCCTGTGGAAAGTGCAAACATAACTGGGTGCCTCAGGAGTGGGGAGAGGTATGTGTACAAGTATCCTGTGTTTTAAATCCAACCCCTACTCCTAATTTTTTTTATTGAGAACTGGGTTTTTCCCAGCTTATTTGGCCCTCACCATAATGCAATCTTGTTATTTTAGATACGAATACTAATTTGATATTGTTAGACAAATTTTATAAACTTGTACAGTACAAATTTATGTATACACTAATCCGAAGGGTCTTAGAAAGTGTGGTTCGTTCTACGTCTGAATATTGTAAACATATCCTATATATAGCTGGTATTCAAAACTTGTGGCACCATGTTCCAACCGTTTCTCAACCGAAATAGTGCAACAAATGGACACACAAATCAAAAATGTATAACCTATCGTACTCACTTAATCCCGAGTGAAGTACTTGCATCATTGTTAACAAAATAAATCTTCCAACAATGTATAAAAACAAATTACCCGCCATTTTAAATTTTCTATACACATATTTTAAAAAAAATGTGACGGCCCTCTAAGTTTCTCTATCCGCCAGAAAAATGTAATGCTTGGTTCACGCTTCCGCCAGACGAAATGCTAGACTACTGAAGTTTAATCATGTAGGATTTCAATATACCACGCTACAGGAGCTTGTCATATCAAAAACATGTTATTATTTTTATTTTATTTTTATTTTTTTAATAAGGTACCTTTAAGGAGGACGAGGGGCGGGACGTTGCCCAATGGTAAAGCGCTCGCTTGTTGCGCGGTCGGTCTATGATCGATCCCCGTCAGCAAGCCCGTTGAGCTATTTCTCGTACCAGCCAGTGCACAACGACTGATATATCAAAGGCTGTAGCATCTGCTATCCTGTCTGTGGGATGGTGTACATAAAAGATCCATTGCTACTAATGGAAAAATTTAGCGGGTTTCCTCTCTAAGACTATATGTCAAACTTACCAAATGTTTGACATCCGATAGCCGATGATTATTAAATCAATGTGCTCTAGTGGTGTCGTTAAATAAAACAAACTTTTTTAAGGGAGACAAAAGCTCTGTTAAATTTTAAAAACAATATTTGTGTTTCAAGCTCCCGTAGTCAAGTGGAAAAGTATCATATTAGTCATGTGATGTTTTTATTTATTTATATGTGAGCCAGTGCTCCACAACTGGTGTAACAAAGGCCGTGATATGTACTACCCTGCCTGTGGGATGGTGCATATAAAAGATCTCTCTCAATATGTGTGTGTGTGTGTGTGTGTGTGTGTGTGTGTGTTACACTTTAAAATGAATAGTAGACAGTGAACCACGCATACTATAATTAAAAAAGCGTATTGTGTTGCAGTGTTCGGTGACATGTGGCGAGGGTGTTAAATCCCGCCGCGTGATTTGCGGCTCCACCCGAATCAACAAGTTCCACATCCAGCCAGACAGTTACTGCCAGGCCATACCGCGGCCAAAGACGGTCAGCAAATGTCGTGGTCCGCCCTGTGGGTCCACATGGTACACCACGGAGTGGTCGGAGGTAAACTGATCTAATGTCTCAACTTGCAGGGGCAGATCCAGGATTTTGTAAGGAGGGGGGGGGGGGGGTGTCACAAAATTCTAAAAGAGCAATTTGAGATTGCCTAAAGCAAATTAGGGGAAATCCCAAAGGGAGCAAAATCTGTAAGGGAGACGAGAGCATGCTCCTCAGAAAATTTTGAAATAAACATACTCAGAGATGCGTTTCCAGGGCAATTTAGTATTAATTATTGTGGATTATGAATTTTTTTTTTAAAGTATTAAAAAAGGCACTTCAAACGAGCGTGGGGTGGTGGGCACAGGACTCCTGTACACCCCCCCCCCCCCCCCCCGAGGATCCGCCAGTAACTTAAAACCCCAGAAGTTGCCCAGTAGAATCTGATGTCATGTCTGTAAACGTTAACACGACTGTTCTAGCTGTGTTTGCAGCCATTGTAAGATATCTTTGACTAAAATAGCATATATAATAAATTTTGGTTGTTCTGTTTGTAGTAACCCAAACAGGATTTTGCATCCCAATAATATTGTACGTACGAAAAAACTGTTAAAAAAATTAACATGAAGTTTGAATTACTACATAGGTACATATGTGCGTACATAAATACGCGTGTGTATTTATTTTAACTGTCTTCAGTGTTCTCAAACCTGCGGACGTGATGGTCTTAAAACCCGAGACGTCCGCTGCCACAACAGAGATGGTATTCCGGACTGTGACTACAGATCCAAACCACATTCCACGGACAAGTGCAATCTTCCACCCTGTCAAGGTAACGCTAATCTAAGTACGGTAATTCTCAGACGCAAATTCCATTTGTCCGTAATCCATGTGGGTTTACGTGTACGTAATTAATAATTCATAGAGGCAGAAATGGAATCTACTCAACCTGTTTGTATAGAAAGTGATTGGTACGGATTACGTATTGCGGATTACGTATAGCCTACGTATACGCATGCGATTTACGGACAAAAGTATTTTGTGCCTCATTCTTATTCCATTCCTGTCGGTGGGCCCATTGGGCGATTTCACGTCCCAGCCAGTGCTCCACAACTGGTGTAACAAAGGCCGTGGTATGTACTACCCTGTCTGTGGGATGGTGCATATATAAGATCCCTTGCTGCTAATCGAAAAGAGTAGCCCATGTAATGGCGACAGCGGGTTTCCTCTCTCAATATCTGTGTGGTCCTTAACCATATGTCCGACGCCATATAACCGTAAATAAAATGTGTTGAGTGCGTCGTTAATTGAAACATTTCCTTCCTTCCTTCGATATGGGCTTAACAAAGTGTCCCCTGAACCCAGCTGGTGGCAAAGCCTGCCTTAAAGGAACATTCCCGAGTTTGCTGCATTGTAAGATGTTTCCTACTAATAAAATATTTCTACGATTCAGCTTACATATTAAATATATTTTCTTTATTATTTAGAATATCAGTGTCTGTATATTCAATGTGTTTCTGGTCGTCTTAATATTTGTAAGAAGCCCAAACTGGATTTTGTACGTACGAATTTTTTATTTTTTTTAGAAAATAAAATGAAATTTAACCTAGTACAAATATTATAACGCTCAGAAACACGTTTAATATACAGTCTCTAATATTTTATGCAGAAAAATGTATTTGATATGTTTTAACAATCGTTAAAAAGTCTCTGTTAGTCAATAACATCTTAAAAACTGCTGCAAACTCAGGAATGTTTCTTTAAATTCGGATCCTTAATACAAAAATGTGTTCGCGAAGAACTTGACTGGTTTCCCTCCTTTCACATACTATCGTACCACAGGTGCAAAAAAACAGACTTGCGAACCAGCTCACTGCATCTCGCATGTTCAACCTTATTATTAATTTGAAACTGTTTGTTCCAAGAAGTAGCGTGAAGTGTGGGTATGTTTTCCTTCCCAGAATTTTCCCAGATCACAACCAGCAACACTTACACATCTGTTATGCAATTATCAAGGTAGGCCATGAATCATAACGGTGTTAACGCGGATTAAGGCCCGTAGCCAGAACTTCTAAAGAGGTGTAGAAAGTGAACCTGCATTCTCTTCATTTTCTCAACATGAATCACAATAACAACAACAACAACAACAACAAAAAAAGAAAGAAAGAAAGACAAAAATAAAAAAAATAAAAAACCCCACACACACGTAACCCCCCCCCCCCCCCCCAAAAAAAAAGCACACAAAAACCCCCCCCCCACAAAAAACTCTGCAAACCCCCCCCAAAAAAAAACCACACAAAAAAAACAAAAACAACAACAACAACAACCCCCCCCAAAAAAAAAAAGCAACCAAAAAACAAACAACAACAACAAATAAGCACAAAAAACAACAACATTCATGGTTGTACAAATACTAATCATGACATTGGTTTAGTGGTGTATAGATTATTAGTATAGGGTAGGGTAACATTTTAACGTGTTAATTATTTCAAGCTGTTGTGAAGCACGCATGGCTTGAACATATAATATATTTTGTGAGGGTTTTTTTGGTGTGTGTGTGTGTGTGTGTGTGTGTGTGTGCGCGCGTGCGCTTGTGTGTATGTGTGTGTGTGTGTGTGTGTGTGTGTGTGTGTGTCTGTGTGTGTGTGTGTGTGTGTCTGTCGGTGTGTGTGTGTCTGTGTGTGTGTGTGTGGCTGTCACAACTGTCGCGGGACGTAACCCAGTGGTAAAACGCTCGTCTGATGCACAGTCGATCTAGGATCGACCTCTGTCGATGGATCCATTGATCTTTACTCGTTCCAACCAGTGCACCACGACTGGTATACCAAAGGCCGTGGAATGTACCATCCTGTCTGTGGGATGATAAATATAAAAGATTAATTGCTACTAATGGGAAAAAATATTGCTGGTTTCCTCTCTTGAGACTATATGTCAATTTTACCAAATGTTTTACATCCATTAGCCGATGATTAATAGATCAATTAGTAATGTCATTAAACAAAACAAACGTTAACTTTAATTTTCAACTGTCATTTAAAGAAGTAATAAACTGGATTAGTTATACCTTGTTACAAAGGCATTCTTCACAAAACCAGCTCCGATTAGCACGTTAACATGTTACCCTGTTATTTTAGTCATGAATATTAATAATTTAGTCATGAATATTCATTATTCAGTTATGAATATGTACTCTATTGTATTTTACTTACAGATAAAGCATGTCGTGATGACGGGGTTACCAAGTGTCACCGGGTGGTGACTGCCAACTTGTGTTCTCATTGGTTCTACCAGGACGCGTGCTGCGAAACATGCAAAAACATATCATAAATTATGTTAATGTGTTGTACTAATTATTGATTTTCTTTCTGCTTTGTAGTGTAATAATAAATTTTTTATTTTAGTCGTGTTAAAAGTGCTAGTGAATTAAAAAAAAAAATGACAGCAGGACATGTTGATTACACTTCGAGTCTAGACTAAAGTGATTGATGAAGTGTTTTTAAGCCTGTCATATGTGTTTTCGTGATTACCATCCTTACATAAGGTCCAATTTCATTCAACCACAGATGTTGTATAATGTGTAAGTTGTCAGTAGTTTAAAAACAACAACTTTGGGCTTCATTTCTCTTGATATAATTATAATACATATATCCATACGTACGTACATACATACATACATACATACATACATACATACATACATACATACATACACACACACACATACACACACACACATATATACACACATATATACACACATACATACATACATACATACATACATACATACATACATACATACATACACACACACACACACATACATACATACATACATACATACATACATACATACATACATACATACATACATACCTTGAACATATCGTGGCAAGGCTGCAAGTTGCGGGCGATTCGGTGCCATAGGTTCGAGTCCCAGAAACGGCATGGGGCAATTTGTGAGGCCAGAAAGGATTTAATTATCCCCTGCGCCAGTGCGTTAATATCTATGTAATAGTCAACCTCGACATTACATACAATATATAGATATTCATACATCAATACATACATACTTAATTAATTACACGCATCAACAAAACAAAATTAGTAATAGCCTACATAATGATAATAATAATAATAAGTATAATAATAATAATAATAATGGCGTCTTATGTTTATCACAAATTCACAGATACATCATATAATTAATGATATGTCACATTTTTATAAATTCACCAAAACGTAATAATAGTGCTAAATCACATTTATTATACATTCGCAAAAAAAGATCAGTGCTGTCACGTGTTTATTACAAACTCACAAATGCAATAAATATGGTGATATCTCACGCGTCATGTACATATTAGTGGCATCTTACATTTGTTGTAAAACTCGTACATAAGTCATACCTCACAGATACGTGATATTAGTAATGTCTCACTGTTCTTCTACCTAGATACATAATATTAGCGAGCAGGGGGGTGGGGGTGGCTGGATAATTCTGAATAAAAAATATTATTGGCAGTAAATCTTAAAGGGACACGCCCTAGTTACGGCTAGTTGTTAACCATTACGGCGTTGTTTTTCGCTATTAAACCCATTTTTTCACAAATAAAATTGCGCTTTACTTATATTTTATTATTTAGAATACACATTTCCATTCACCTGAAGTGCTTTTTGGTAATCCTGATGTTTGTAAAACCACGAAATGCATTTTTTGTATTTCTTAAAATGCCGCGCTCACTCGAGAAAAAAACGTTAAGCAAGCCAATCTATTTTTAGAGGGATTCTTCCTGTGTAAACGTCACAGACGTTGGTATACCACGTGACCGTTATCATTTTGGTTCGGTTTGTTTTCTCGTGCACGGTTCGCGCAATCAACATCCGATTTGTTGTCGCTGGCTTGTTCATTTGTGAGATATTTCTTCACAGTTCGTGAACATTTTCAGTAACAATAAAGTTCAGACAAGTAAGTGTCTCAATACAAAACGTTACAAACCCTTAAAACCAATAATTTTGCCAAGTCTTACGATATCTGGAGAGGGGATACAACCAGGACAGAACAGTTGGAACATGTCCAGGAGAGGTGAAAGGAACGCACCCCAAGCCTGTGCGCACTCTGTGAAATTTGTCGTGACGTAGGCATTGTTGTGCTTCGAGCGACATCTACCGGTGACATCAGAATACTAACTTTCAAAATTACTACAAGCAATTGGGACATGGGGATTCCCATGGTATTTATCGATATAAAACCTGCTTTTTCACTCCATTTGATAAAAACGTGATCTAAGTGTGTTACAGGTTTGTAGATTAACCAAATTATAATTTATTTTCGCTGGATGGAACTAGGGTGTGCGGCTTTAAGGCAGAAATGAATTTTACTTGTAGAATGCAAGAAATTGCATTTCAGGACATCTAGTTTTGAAACTTTTACGGGAGAGCATATCCCCGAACTGGGCGAACCCCTTAGAAACTTTGCTTTGCGCCCTCGATCTAAGTCGGCCTCCCCACCCCCATGTCTACTTGCTTCCGCCGTGCCTGATATAATGTTAGTGGTATGTAACGCTTATATTGAACTCGAACATAATATTAGTGATATCTGACGTTTATTATGAACTCACGGATACATAATATTAATCATATCTCACGCTTATATAACATGTTAGTGAAATCTAACATTTATTATAAATTTACACTGCAATAAACTTGGTGATATTTTATAATTCAGTGGGTTTATTTTTTCTGTTGTACAATAATAATGTAGTAACTAACTAATTAACCTGTTCTTTGATATATTCTACCCATTTAAATTTAAAAGGGTTTCGTTGATATTCTCTGTCTGTCTGTCTGTCTGTCTGTCTCTCTCTCTCTCTCTCTCTCTCTCTCTCTCTCTCTCTCTCTCTCTCTCTCTCTCTCTCTCTCTCTCTCTCTCTCTCTCTCTCTCTCTCTCTCTCTCTCTCTCTCTCTCTCTCTCTCTCTCTCTCTCTCTCTCTCTCTGCGTGTATGTGCGTGCGTGCGCGCGCGTGTGTAGCTTATTTCGAACTGCACAATACACCACAAGTACCACATGCCTAAGATCTGTTGATACTTAACTTAAAGGTGCCCAATGGGCCCATCGACGGGGATCGATCCTGAACCGATCGCGCACCAGGCGAGCGCTTTACCGCTGACTATGTCCCACCCCGTACTACTAACACCATCAACGTCAAACCATTTTCAGGTGTTATGATTATATAAGCAATACTTCTTTTTTTTCATTTTGAGAGGAATTTATCGATCACATAGGTGCGGATTCAAGGGTGAGTGATGGGGTGCGCGATCATCACGTCGTAAGAACTATGTATCGTTCGTCACGTATAGACAAAACACGTATCTGTAAATTGGAACAGCCACGACTTTGTCAAAACGTCTGTTTAACTCTGCTTCGTTCAGATACGATTTTGGTTTGAGTAACTGTTCTGTCATTCAAATCAAAATACCCCCAAAATTCAGTGCCTAACGGATGACTATAATGTATTTATTTATTTTTAGTGGACAGCTGAGTTATTCATCTGATGATTGCCTTGCATGTAACATACCCGTGTACTTTAGATTGTGTTTGTTTTTGCACCACTAGAGCACATTGATTAATCAATCATTGGCTATTGAATGTTAAACATTTGGTAATTCTGACTCGTAGTCATCATAGGAAACCCGCTACATCTTTCCTAATGCAGCAAGGGATCTTCTATATGCATCATCCCACAAACAGGATAGTACATACCACGATCTTTGATATACCAGTCGTGGTGCACTGGCTGGAACGAGAATAGCCCAACGGGGATCGATCCCAGACCGACCGCAGCATCAAGAGAGCGCTTTACCACCGGACTACGTCCCGCCCCCGTGTACTTTAGAATACCGTAACCCCCTATATCACAGTGGCACCGCCTTCCGACAAAACGTATGTATCTACACCTGTTACAGTGATAAGATCTCAACACAGCAGTGCTGTCGTTGCATAAGTCATGACAATGGGATCGCATATTCTTTCCAGCACCTTATTCACGCTTACGCAACTCTCACGATATCTTCTAGTCGCTTTGAACTAAGCGCGTTGTTGTGGTTTGTTGCTAAGGTAGTGCAAATAATATATAGGTTAGATAAATAATTATGCTGTAGCTAATGGTTTGAATGTATGCACGATATTTACATTTGAGTCATACAAAGATTGAATTTTCTTGTTAATTTATGAAACTGGTCGTTGCACAGGACCTCTGCACAGGGCCTTGTCAGGGCCTTGTCTACTCAAAAATAGGTAGAATATTAATAATAATAAAACACAACCTTAAACAAAACACAAAAACAAAACACACAAACGATAAAAAACAACCAAACAAAACCAACAAAAAACCCCAACAAAAAAACCAACAAAAAACAAGCAAACAAACAAACAAACAAACAACCAAACAAACCCAACAACAATAATGAATGAATGAATGAATGAATGAATGAATAAATGAATGAATGAATGTTTAATGACACCCCAGCACAAAAATGCACATTGGCTATTTGGTGTCACAAATGGTAGCAACAACAAACAAACAAAAAAAATCCCAAGGGCACAGCAATATAAGACATTATCCAGGTGCACAAAAATAACATTTTAAAACTTAAAACGGCACTTGGTCGTATATTTTCACGGGTGCGACAGCCCCCTTGCACCCCCGCTGGGTACGGCCCTGTATGTGACAGCGGTTCATAAAAAGAAATGATTATTCCAAAACATAGATGTTGTTGTCATATAAGAAAAAAAGAAAGAAAGAAATGTTTTATTTAACGACGCACTCAACACATTTTATTTACGGTTATATGGCGTCAGACATATGGTTAAGGACCACACAGATTTTGAGAGGAAACCCGCTGTCGCCACTACATGGGCTACTCTTCCGATTAGCAGCAAGGGATCTTTTATTTGCGCTTCCCACAGGCAGGATAGCACAAACCATGGCCTTTGTTGAACCAGTTATGGATCACTGGTCGGTGCAAGTGGTTTACACCTACCCATTGAGCCTTGCGGAGCACTCACTCAGGGTTTGGAGTCGGTATCTCGATTAAAAATCCCATGCCTCGACTGGAATCCGAACCCAGTACCTACCAGCCTGTAGACCGATGGCCTGCCACGACGCCACCGAGGCCGGTTGTCATATAAGAAGACGAGCGAAAAAAGAAATACCAACCTCTAGTTCAACATATAAACAGTTAAAAAAAAATATGTTCTATTAATAATGCTAAAGTGTTATTGCCAGGTTGACCTCTAGATACACAACCGAATGACCACTATGACTCACCCTGGCAATATGCAGACTATAAAAGAAAAACATATATTCAAACAAACGTTTCACATGCTAGTATATAATTATTTCCACTAGCGTGTATGCACTAAATATCATATTGTACATCTGCGGTTCACTCGTCTGTATAATTTCGCTTCCAGCTGGTAAAACGCATGGTATAAATTGTTGAAAACTGGCCGTCCTGTCAGCATCTAGGTAAATAAAAGCATTATGTGTGTTCACGATTCGGTAAGCTGTTTAACACTGCCAGGTAAGGCTGGGTGGATGTTTACCCAGGGTCCACTGCTTTCATCTCTGTACACTCCGACCATCATCAACCTATTTCTGTACGACCCTGACATTTATTGCCCGTACTCCACTGAAACTTAAGCCAGCAATCTCAGAATCATATAAATATATTCTCTTTGTTTCAGTATTATATGACCGAACATTAAAAATAGGTATAGTAACGTTCAGTTTACACCCACGCTGTGTTAATAAATTAATTATATCTACAGGTTTTTAATTACAAGGGAAAAATTCTAATATATGGTGACAGCAGCATACTTGGAGGTATATATATATATATATATATATATATATATATATAGAGAGAGAGAGAGAGAGAGAGAGAGAGAGAGAGAGAGAGAGAGAGAGAGAGAGAGAGAGAGAGAGAGAGAGAGAGAGAGAAATAGAAAAGAGAGCAAGAGAGAGAGGGGGGAGAGAGAGAGAGAGAGAGAGAGAGAGAGAGAGAGAGAGAGAGAGAGAGATAGAGATAGAGAATGTAAGAAGGACAGAGGATCGAGTTAAAGTTCACATTCCCGACATCACTGTTCACTGTCTTGATAAAAACATTGTGTTTTGTTTCAGGATCGTGCTGTGGGTTTTTATTACATTGAATTAGCAGAACCTTCAAAAGAAACGAAAACCACGATCACAAATCAATTTGTCA
Source organism: Gigantopelta aegis (assembly GCF_016097555.1). NCBI lineage: Eukaryota > Metazoa > Mollusca > Gastropoda > Neomphalida > Peltospiridae > Gigantopelta > Gigantopelta aegis. The sequence continues at coordinate 49,247,987 of NC_054708.1, read as the reverse complement.
CTGGTATCGGTTGAACAAATTACCACGACACTTAAACAACATCACTTCGACACCTGTTCCATCCGCGTGTGGGAAAACTGTGAGAATAAAGCGCATGCCACTGTTAGTGTTTGTCAATTGGAAATTCATTATCGACATGTTGTTTACGCAGATTGCTGCTTTTAATGTTAATGGAGGCAGACACGGTTTACATTTTCAGTCAACATCTCACACAGTTTTCTCACGAAGGTACACTGAGTTAAACAATGGTTTTAATTCATAACACAAACAACAGTGTGTTCCGAATGACGAACCATGCCGCTAAAAACAAATTTTGCGAAGAATTTGTGAAGTTAAACAAAACAATTAGCAGGCAGCACACCAACCTCATCACTCAAAACCCAGCCCATGTAAATATTTAAATTATGATTTAAAAAAGAAAATTTAAATTAGAAAGAAGACTAACTATACAAAGAGCACACAAATTTAAAACATAAACAAAATCAGGGAAGCAGAAGTCCTCATCCACTTCCAGTTCTTGTATCCTTATAGTCCAAAGAAATATACTCTTCAAAAAAAGAAACGCAAAAGGGTACAAATGGGTTATAACTCCGATTTTATGTTTCCTACCGGTTCATGCTTTGTGAATATAAGGTCATTGCATGTCCCAAACACATTCCCACGGTTACATTCGATAAAACGCAGCTACTGTACAATAAAGTTCCAAAATGTGAATATTCGCAAAAACGCAGCCACGTGCAAACCATGTCACCACTGCACGTGCGTTGTCTGCACGTGCAACATGAACACCGACAGTATAAAAGTGCAGGGTGTTCGCTTGCCTGGCCTCTGTATCTGGCCGACAGTTGACAATCCAGGACATGCCACGTCTCAGTGAACCGCAGAGAAACAATGCCATCGGCCGACTAGACGCAGGCGAATCCAGAACGGCCATTGCCAGGGCATTCCATGTGTCCCCAAGCACCATCTCCACACTGTGGGACCGTTACCAGCAACATGGATCAACACGTGACCGGTCGACCACGGGTCACTACCCCCGGGCAGGACCGCTACATCCGGGTACGCCACCTTCGGGAACGATTGACTACTGCCACCTCCACAGCCGCAGCAATACCAGGTTTGCGCAGGATATCCGACCAGACCGTACGGAACCGCCTACGTGAGGTAGGAATTCGTGCCAGACGTCCAGTTCGAGGTGTCATCTTAACACCACAACACCGTCGACTCCGACTGCAGTGGTGCCAGATTCATCGACAATGGCCTCAACTGCGATGGAGACAGGTGTGGTTCAGTGACGAGTCCCGATTTCTGCTCCGACGTCATGATGGAAGATGTCGCGTGTATAGGCGTCGTGGTGAACGTTATGCGGCAAACTGCGTGCAGGAAGTGGACAGATTCGGCGGGGGTAGTGTCATGGTGTGGGCAGCCATCTCACACACTGGCAGAACTGACCTGGTCCACGTGCAGGGCAACCTGAATGCACAGGGCTACATTGACCAGATCCTCCGGCCACACATCGTTCCAGTTATGGCCAACGCCAACGCAGTGTTCCAACATGACAACGCCAGGCCTCACACAGCACGTCTCACAACGGCTTTCCTACAGAACAACAACATTAATGTCCTTCCTTGGCCATCGATATCACCGGATTTGAACCCAATTGAGCATCTATGGGACGAGTTGGACCGACGCCTCCGACAGCGACAACCACAGCCCCAGACCCTGCCCGAGCTGGCAGCAGCCTTGCAGGCCGAGTGGGCCACCATCCCCCGGGACGTCATCCGTACTCTGGTTGCTTCAATGGGCAGGCGGTGCCAGGCAGTTGTCAACACACGCGGAGGCCACACCCGGTATTGACTCCAGATGACCTTGACCTTGGTGGTGTGTCCTATCACTTACTCACAATGGACTAGAGTGAATTGTGAACAATCCTGCAACATTTGGTAATTATCGGACTCACCATTCAATAATTAAATCAATTCTCCAAATGTTACGACAATGTGGTTTTGCGTTTCTTCTTTTGAAGAGTATACATATGCTAGATAAAGATATCCTAGGCTTACATAGTTGACAGAAAATAAAAAAGTAGGAATAAAATAATAATTATTTTCAACATGTAAAAAAAAGAAAGAAAAAAAGAAGAAAAAATGCTTTAGAATGTGTTCAAGAAGAGGAAGGAGGATAGGGGCGGCTGAATTTTGCCGGAATTAAACGAAAATGCCCGAATCTGGATAACAATTTTTATTCATAATTTACATTTCTACCAAACAGCTATATAGGGATTCAAACGCATATTTACATGAATTACAACTAATATTGCGAGTCGAATGCTAAAAATGCACGGTGAAAGGTTTTCAGGCCGGCTGATTTTGCTCGAATGTCTCCAGTCTCCATCGTTTTTGCCCAAATGCCAAGATGTGCTGCCACACTGGGGGAGGTTTCGGGGGCGTTTATCCCTGATCCCCCTCTCGTCTTATGTCGTCATTTGAGTCGTGAAATTTTGTCAACCAGTGTCTTGGTAAGCCAAGGGACGCGCATGTGGTTTATTCTTTCCTGTCTATGGAAGAAAGAAATATTTTATTTAACGACGCACTCAACACATTTTATTTACGGTTATATGGCGTCAGACATATGGTTAAGGACCACACAGATTTTGAGAGGAAACCCGCTGTCACCACTACATGGGCTACTCTTCCGATTAGCAGCAAGGGATCTTTTATTTGCGCTTCCCACAGGCAGGATAGCACAAACCATGGCCTTTGTTGAACCAGTTATGGATCACTCGTCGGTGCAAGTGGTTTACACCTACCCATTGAGCCTTGCGGAGCACTCACTCAGGGTTTGGAGTCGGTATCTGGATTAAAAATGCCATGCCTCGACTGGGATCCGAACCCAGTACCTACCAGCCTGTAGACCGATGACCTACCACGACGCCACCGAGGCCGGTGTGTCTATGGAAGAGTACATATACAAGAACTATTGCTGCTATTTAATGGCGTAGTTAGCCATATCGGGATGAAAGGTCGAAATTAACCATTGTTAATTACATTGTTTAAAATGTGCTGAGGTGTCGTTAAACAAGCGCTTTGCATTGCTTTGCTTTGCCTCGGCCCCGGCTATGGGCCCATTGGACTATTTCTCGTTTCTCGTTCCAGCCAGTGCTCTACAACTGGTCTAACAGAGGCCGTGATATGTACTATCCTGTCTGTGGGATGGTGCATATAAAAGATCCCTTGCTGCTAATAGAAAATAATAGCCCATGAAGTGGCGGCAGCGGGTTTCCTCTTTCAATATTTGTGTGGTTCTTAACCATATGTCTGACGCCATATAACCGTAAATAAAATGTGCTGAGTGCGTCGTTAAATAAAAACATTTCCTTACTTCGGTCCCGGCTACTGAATATTCGGTCTGGGCTAGTGGAAATGATCAACTGTATTAGGCCTACTGTAATACATAGGGTACTAACATAGGCTTATATGAGGGCAATCTAATTAAAATTAGCTCCACTGGTTAATTACTATTACCTGAGGATCTAACAGTTGATCTTTCATTCGACCAATCAAAACCTTACTTGCAAAATCATGCCAATGATTTAAAAAGAATTCAACAAAATTCAGGATTATGCCGAGGGTATACGAAATAATTCGGGTGAATTACGAAGTATGCCGGAAACTAATTTCAATATAAAATTTTATATAAAATTCGTTTCAAGACGAAAAAAACCCCAAACCGTGATGGTATAGCCATAAAATCTGTTTATACTAGTATACAATCCAGAGTTTATTACTGCACTTTTCCCCCTGTTTTTTAATGTTGAAACAGACCAACAAGTTCGCCTATTGCATAAATAGTCTCGCCCAATATGTTTAGAATTTGTATGCTCAGGAATAACGCTATAAAAGGCGAAGTGTAATTGGTCGATATTTAAATTGTTATTTATAGATGAAATGTCACCTGGACATGGGAGTCCACGCAATGCTGTTAGATCTACTGGTAGATCAGTAGAGCTAATTTTAATCAGATTCATATGAGGGCTAGCGACTTCCTTCAACATTTGTTGAACACTGACTTTGCTCAAACATCACAGGCGCCTGTGTAGAGATGAAGGGTTAGGGGGTCAACCACCCTGCTCCAACAAATTTTATCTTTTTTTTTTAATATACTAGTATTTTACGGGGGAACATGATTCGACCCCCTATAAACGTCGCTCGCCAGTCTAGACCCCCTTTCCCTGTATACATTTCTGCACACGCGCCTTCCTCATAAGATAAATAATATTTTTTGTCAAATCATCATAAGAGAAATTGATTCCCACGTCGTCTGGTGTCAGAACTAATGTAGCCACAGTTCTCCCAGCTGTCTCTATAGAACGTACAATGGTCCGTGTGTGTTCGTGACGCACCGACAATAAAGTCGGTGTTTTCCCTTTGTAAACAGGCGCGCTACATTACACTGGTGGTGCGACAGACCGCGCTTGGACGGATTTACATCCACAGATCGATATAATAACGTTAAAGCGATGTCTTAGACAAGGACAAGGATTTGGACATGTCCGTAGGCGTGCACTGGCAGACCCAGAGGGGGTCACAGGGTCCCGATCCCCACCCCCCCCCCCGCCATACTGACTCCAAACCTTGAGTGAGTGCTCCGCAAGGCTCAATGTGTAGGTGTAAACCACTTGCACCGACCAGTGATCCATAACTGGTTCAACAAAGGTCATGGTTTGTGCTATCCTGCCTGTGGGAAGCGCAAATAAAAGATTCCTTGCTGCCTGTCGTAAAAGAGTAGCCTATGTGGCGACAGCAGGTTTCCTCTAAACAAAAACCAGTGTCATAATGACCATAATGACGTCCAATAACCGATGATAAGATAAAAAATCAATGTGCTCTAGTGGCGTCGTTAAATAAAACAAACTTTACTTTTTACTTTTCCTTTTATTTCAAACGTTTCCGGGGAGCATACCCCAAAACCCCTTAAAGATTGAATTTACATTCTAAAATTTAGTAACACCCCCTATTATATAATATAAACCCTGGATCCGACCCGGGCGTGCTAACAGCTGGCAAATATTACCATTCATCATTTGTACTCACTGACTTTATTAGGCACAATTATTAATCATCACATTTATTAACTATCCAATTAATCGTGTACAGCATTAATACAATAACGGAGAAATCTGCAAATAGCATAATCAGGCACGGCGCAGCGGGGCTCCAGCCTCTCCAATAATTCTGAATCAAAAATATTATTGGTAATAAATCTTAAGACAGAGATACATTTTACTTGTAGAATGCAGGAAATTGCATTTCAGGACATACCCCCCGAACCTCCTAGAAACTTTGCTTTGTGCCCTCGATCCCAGTCAGCCCCCCTACCCCAATGTCCACTTGCTTCCGTCGTGACTGATACCGGTAGCCTGCGTTTGGCGTTAATGTACGCTTCGTACACACGATATGAAATACTGGAGATGACTAAACTGGTAGAGGTATTCCGACTGGTTATTGCACTTCCTGTATTACATACACGTTGTATTAAAGGCATACTGTCACAGATTTAAGGGCCTTATTTCTCTAAAACTGAATAATAAATCAAAATTACATTAATTTTTACAGACCAAATCTAGTTATTGCATCACTTTAACTACACCATGATGAAGTGAAATCCATGTTAACCCTCTCAGCAATGTTAGTTTTTGAATTATGGACCATTGCCATAATCCAATTATTTTTGCAAAATATCATTAATAAGTGGAGTATGGTGGTTACGTAGATGGTTGAATAAAGTGCATTTAGGAACAAATCAAATATATATATATTTAAGTAATACTTTGTTAGGCCATGTAATAGGTCAGTGGTCTGTGACAATATGCCTTTAAACTGCTGGAATTGTCGACTTCGTCATTTACCAATCAGCAGGTCGCATTGTAAGACAACAGCATAAGAAAACCAGCTATATGATGGGCAAGGTACTAGATTATTCATGCAGTACTTCAGGGGCGGATTGCAAAGTGTGATGGGAGGTGAGGGGCGTGTCACAAAATGCTAAAAAGACTAACTTGAGTTTGTCGAATCAAATGAGTCGAACTCCCAAAGGAAGAGAGAACTATAAGGGGTTGATGGGCATACATCCGGGGAATTTTGAATTAAGGAAGGAAGGGAATGTTTCATACTTGCTTCTACATTGTTTCTGGTCATTATATTTTTTTGTAGTACAAATGAGTAAATTTGCATTTTATGAAACATGTTTTTTTCTGATTTTTTTAAGGGTGAGGGGTGATAGTATTTATATCCATCGTGTATATGTTGATTAATTTCAACTTATTTTCATGCTTATATCCAATTAAGGTTCAAACACTCTGTCCTGGGCACACACCTGAAGTCTAGAAAAATACGATTTGTGGCTTGTATACTCCGTGGAATGTCGCTGTATCATCACTTGTTGGAGAGATCAGTTCTGAGTATTCCCTTTCCAACCAGGGATCTAATATATATCTAACAGAAGTTAGTGCCCGTCGTTAAAATACATGGTGAATATGTAAATGATAAATACATCCCAAGCATATTCCAGCTGCAGTGTCATTTTACCGCTGGAGAAAAACTGGGTCCTGTAGGCCAGTATGAACAAGGAGAAGCAGGGAGGAGTCAGGCGTTGGTGGGTGAGTGGGTGGATGACAGCCCCCCCCCCCCCTCACCAATCGAGGACGAAGATGTACGTTTCTTTGTGCTACTCTATATAAATAAAGGTTAACATATGGCATGTGCCTCCCCCCTCCCTCCATTAGAGGTTGTGAACCCCAACTAGAGATTGTACACTCCACTCCAGATTGTTAATTTCGAACATTAAGATTAGGGTTAGAGATACTAATGCAGAACAATATTAACTAAAATTTTGCAAACATAAAAATGGGATGTCCTTTATTTTTTGCGCTTAGTATAATTGCAATATATATATATATATATATATATATATATACACACACCTCAACTACTGTTTAATATATATATATATCGGTATCTAGTTCATATTTTCTATCTACAATAGTTATTACAAAAAGCAATTTCATCATACAATGGACAAATATTATGTCAATATACAGTTTCTGCGCACAGGTTTGCAATGGAAATTGGCTGACATAACAATATAGAGAGAAATGATCGAATATGTAAGCTTTGTACTAAGTATATAGTTCAAAATGAATATCATTCGACTTTGGCATTGCATTGTCCGTTTATAACACACACACACACACACACACACACACACACACACACACACACACACACACACACCCTTCTTTCTCACTAACCACTAACCATTAAAACTAACCCACTGTCCTGGACAGACAGCCCAGGACAGCGTGCTTGAATCCTTAATTGGGTATAAGCACGAAAATAAGTTGATATGATGATAATGATGATAATCCATTTTATGGCATATTATCTGCCAAATAATAGTATAGATAATTGTTACAAATCGGTGTATTAGTGTAGTGAATAACGTGTGGTATACATATGGTAAGTAAAATAATAATCATCCGTATAACGAGTTTTATAATATTGATTCTACGTATTGTATATATATATATATATATATATATATATATATATATATATATATATATATATATATATATATATATAGTTAGCCAACAGGAAGATAGAGAATAATGATTACAGCCAGTTGTAAAACCTTAGGCATGTTCAGGAGGGCGAGCGTTTACGGTCGCTCCCTCGCTAATAGACTGGTATTAGAGACCAATGAATGTGATATTAAAGAAAACGATGGTACCAGTCGAATTGTCTGCGAGCACTCGCTTTTCGGAACGCTACACAGGTGTTGCCTGTCGACATGACATTGTGCAATGTTAATGATTTAATTTGGACGAGTATTGAAACGCAAGCTGTAAATTCAGCAGCTGTCAGAGCCAGAACACATCATGTCGTCTTTTGACCGAGTTTGATGTGTAGTAACATTCCATCTTGTTTAGTCAAATCAATAACGCAGTAACACACTCTGACGGCTGTAGACGTTCATGGTGTAATGGAGAGCGAAAGAAAAGGCATGAGTGTTTAACGACACTGTGTCCATTTAGTGTTTTAACATGTGGTGGTTATTTCTACATTTGGTTAATAGTTAGACAAACAGACACACAGACACACAGAGGGATATATATATATATATATATATATATATATATATATATATATATAGTAGTAGTAGTAGTAGTAGTAGTAGCAGTAGTCGTTTTCGAGTTGAAAGATGTATATATATACACACAAACGTACAGACCTACAGAGGAAGAGAGACAGACAGATAGACAGACAGCAACAGACACACATGTAGAGGTGAACAGACTGAGAGACAGATATAACAGACAGACGTATAGAGGGCGAGAGAGACAGAAATAAAGAAATGGGTGGGGGTATATATATATAGTAGTAAACAGTAAAACCACCTGTAGCAATAACACACACACATACATACACACACACACACACACACACACACACACACAGAGAGAGAGAGAGAGAGAGAGAGAGAGAGAGAGAGAGAGAGAGAGAGAGAGAGAGAGAGAGAGAGAGAGAGAGAGAGAGAGAGTACAACATAATTGAATCAGAATTATCTGCCCTAAAAAGTGACAGTGAAAACACAAATTAGCAATTAAAAATGAAATATGATTGAGAGTAGGTCAACCCTCCGCTTCATCCAACCCCCCCCCCCCCCCCCCCCTACTCTACACCCCCGCAATCTCCCATCTCGTACTTCTAATGTCCGGATCACAGTCTCCGGTTTGTATCAAATGAAAGGTGTTATCGTGTATCCCCGGTTTGCCGGCCACTGGTTGAAAGGTATTTCAGGTAAGTATTAGTGTAAACAATATAATACTCCTTCTGTCACACAAGACACGTTTAAATCACCGGGGCCTGACACAACCTGTTCTATTGTTGCCACTTTAAAAAAGTCATACGGGTATGTGTGCGTAGGCCTATCTGTTGACAAAAGAACTCGAGCATTTATACGCTGCCAGTAACTATTTTTAAAAGTGTTACTGGTTATGCCTGCTGGGTAAAAATAAAACCAACAGCTACATTACAAGCAGCTGTAGAGTTTATACAATGAACCTGTAATGTATCCAGCAATGTGCGAACCGGCCTTTGTGGCGCAGTGGTTAAGCCATCGGACTACAGGCTGGTAGATACAGGGTTTGCAGCCCGGTGCCGGCTCCAACCCAGAGCGAGTTCTTAAGAGCTCAGTGGGTAGGTGTAAGGCCACTACTCCCTCTTCTCTCTCACTAACCACTAATCAACTAACAACTAACCCAGTGTCATGGACAGACAACCCAGGTAGCTGAGGTATGTGCCAAGGACAGCGTGCTTGAACCTTAATTGGATATAAGCACGAAAATAAGTTGAAGAGAGAGAGCAAGGTGCGAGGCGGGGCGTTGTGTGGCAGGGGGTAAAGTCAAGGTTTGCGAAAATTGCCACAACCTAAGGACTTATCTATATTTTCCTGCTTTCCAGATCATTTCTAAAGATCTTACATAAAGCATTTTAAGTGCGCATAAAATACTGTGAAAACACTTCTTTTTTGCTCGTGGTAATATAATTTGCGTGTAATTCGTAGCCGAGTACAGTCAACGAATTTAAGAACACAACGAAAATATAATACATATACACATATAATACAAATTTATGATACTAGCTTTTCATTCAACGAATTTAGGTACACAAATGTTACGTATGTCAGCCTATTTTTTAACTGGCTAATATGGAGGAGGAGGAGAGGGTGGGGGGGGGGGGAGAGTCTCCACCATCAACTAAATCGGATTTTAGCTAAATCAAATGAGCTGTAGTTTTATGTGCTGGTTTCTTCTCTCAGTCTAGACCAAGTGTAAACAATAACCATATTTTAGACACCAAAATAGCCGTGTTTAAACAAATGTGTTCAGATGTTTTGAAGCAAAAATTGCATTCAATTTTTTGTTACATCCTAAAAAAATGAAATTCGATATTATCTGTTAGTGCTAACACAGAATTCAGCAAGCCGTGTTTGGTTACTGTCTGCTACACATACATGTAGTACTAAAACTCAGCTGGCTGGTTTCCCGTCATAATTACACGGTACACCAATAACTATCTGCTGAATCAGAGATTACTTGTAGCCGTGCAGCCCAATTAGTTAATGTACCTGATACGGCGGAACGTGTACAGTCGTAGTAAATTGATTGCAAGTAATTACACCCCCAGTGAGCGGTCGTAAAATTAACGTCACATTCCTCAGTCAGCCTACAGGTTTTTACTGTTGATGTTCAAATGATCGATTATAATCGAAAAGTGATCGGTTTGGCTCTACCGATGTGATGATTGATTATAAATAAAAAATCCTTAATCGATTGTCGAGGGAAATGTTAACTGTAATTGTTCCTCCTGTATAAATGATAGAATCAATGTAAATATGTTGTGGATGGTATTTGTTATCATGTGTACATGAAAAAAGAAGACATTAAGTGGTTAAATTAGCGGTTTGTAGTCTATCCTGATAAACCCGACAATAGGTGATTGCTGCTTATAATTCAAATAATGTTTATGTTCATATAATTTTAACCGACTGTGTGGTCGAAAGTTAATCGGTTGGTGCAAATCGATTATTATAACCGATGATCGATGACGAAGTTCCAACCGATTTTATACACAAACTCGATACAGCGATCACATAGGTAGAACAGCCGTCAGTATTCCAGAGGCTATCTCACTCTACTTCCAAAACATCTACTATATTAACCCTACTCTTTTCCCAAAACATCTACTATATTAACAGATACCCTACTGTTTTCCAAAATCATCTACTACATTAACAGATATCCTACTGTTTTCCCAAAACATCTACTATATTAACAGATACCCTACTGTTTTCCCAAAACATCTATAATATTTACAGATACCCTACTGTTTTTCCCAAAACATCTACTATATTAACAGATACCCTACTGTTTTCCCAAATCATCTACTACATTAACAAATATCCTACTGTTTTCCCAAATCATCTACTATATTAACAGATACCCTACTGTTTTCCCAAATCATCTACTATAATAACATATACCCTAGGACCTACTGTTTCCCACAAGCATCTACATCTACTATATTACCAGGTACCCAAGTGTTTTCCCAAAACATCTACTATATTAACAGATATCCTACTGTTTTCCCAAAACATCTACTAATATAATACACGTACAAGAAAGAAAGGAAAATAGGTTACGTACTATTTTGCCAAATCATCTAAGCTGTTAAGCTAACCGAAACGACAGTCTACCTTACTATTCTTACAAATCACTGGAATACAGAACCAATTAACTTAAATAAACTAGTAACCTGTACAAAGAAGCCCCATTTTGCTTCCCCACATAATTTATAATGTAATACGCAGTACCTTTATTAGGCTTAGACGCAAGGACAGAAGTGGGCGGAATGTAGTCTAGTGAACAGCGCTTGCTATTTCTCATTCCAGAAAATACTCTACAACTAGTGTAAGAAATCAGTGGTATGTACTATCCTGTCGGTGGTATGGTGCTGCTAATAGAAAGAGTAGCCCAATGAGTAGTGACAGCGCGTTTCCTTTCTAATAAATCTCTGTGGTCCTTAACCATATGTCCGACCCAATACAACTAATTAAAAAGTGTTTTTCAAGAACAAAAGTATATCCCAGTTCTGCATAACTAACGAAATAAACGCCGCCATTATACTAATTTTTAAAATAGAAATTCTGGGTCGCTTGATATGAATCTAATGTTTCTGCGACTAACACGGTTTCTTCTCGAATTCTATAGGTATCTCACCATAATAGGTTTTACATAATCGATTGCCCTCTGTCTTAAACACATCCGCCTGGACATTCGGAGAGTGTGTCTACGACAGACGTGCTTGAACCGTCTGTGGATGTAAGCAGGTGTCAAATGGTTGTTTGATTGATTGCATTACATACAAACTAGCCCATGTAGCAATTAATTAATTCTACAAAAACAAAAACTCGCTGCCTAGAATTTGAAATATTGCAACTCCTTACTACGAGGGGTCCGAAAAGGGACGCAACTCTGCTTAAACCTCAGCATAGCAGGCAACATACTACATGATATGGTATTATATTCTAGATACAGAAATCAGCCCAGATTTTTACACCTAATTATGGGAGTTGACTCCCTTCTCAAACTAGTTCTGATTCCAACACAATAAAATAAAGAAAAGAAAAGAAAAGAGAAACTGTTTTTAATGGAACTACTAGTATATCAGCTGGCTGGAAAGAAAGAAAGAAAATGTTTTATTAAACGACACACTCAACACATTGTATTTACGGTTATATGGCGTCAGACATATGGTTAAGTACCACATAGATATTGAGAGAGGAAACCCGCTGTTGCCACTTCATGGGCTACTCTTTTCAATTAGCAACAAGAGCTTTTTTATATGCACCATCCCACATACAGGGTAGTACATACCACGGCCTTTTGATATATCAGTCGTGGTGCACTGTTTGGAACGAGAAATAGCCCTATGGGTCCACCGACGGGGATCGATCCCAGACCGACCGCGCATCGAGCGAGCGCTTTACCACTGGGCTACGTCTCGCCAACAGCTGATTGGCTGCTATAGTCGCGTGTTCCCTTCACCGTTCTGTCCCAATTACCATAGCTTTGACATCAATGAGTTCGGCTGCTGTTACACAGACATTCCTTTCATTTCTCTTGTTCATATCTACATGTCAGGATAACCGTGTAAAGTTCATGGTTTGTTGGTATACTGGTTTCATTTAATTGCAAACCTTTCATCCCCCAGACCCCAAAATTATAAAGAGGTAACACGGGGACGCGATCCCATTTGAAATGACAAGCTGCGTTTTTCCTACTTCATTTTCATCAAAACACTTTGCATTGTTTACTGTTTTATGTTTAAACAAAGAGTTTTCGTATCTTGTCACAAGTTGTGTAATCATCAGAATGTTTTAGATTACCAGAGTGAAATAGTCTTCCGATCACTGGGGTTTAAAAGGTTCCTTTTCAGAATTGCAAACGAATTAACGAGCTACTCTCGATTCACTAATATCAAAACCTATATTAGCTCGGCCATTTACCTTTCGACCGACCGTTCAAAATTGCGCCAAATTCCCTCAGTCAAAATTGCGCACCCTTTTCTCTTTGGCATTTAACTGCTCCATTCAAATTCCATAGCACCACCACCACCCCCACCCGCCTGCTACCGATTTGATCGGGCTGCTGGTGCTCCCTTGCACCTGCCAGTGCAGCGGTCCCTCCTCTCCCCTCCCCCCACCTTTCCTGTCATGGACGGAGGAGCCGGCTAAGGCCGGCTCTTGTGCCCACGACAGGCGTGCGCTACAACAGCTTGTTCTGAATGTGCACGTAAAACCCTATGACATGACATGACATGACATGACAATTGCAAACCCACCACACCACACATCAGAAATACTAGATCCACTCTTGTCCTAGCAGTTGTCAGAACATGTACGTGAATTTTCTAATTATGAACACACAATCTACAAAAACATACAGTAAAACCCACACAAAAGACTACAATAGCTAAGAGTCTGAATTAGGGTGTTACAGATGGTTATCACGCCCGTTACGGTAATGGGTTTTTTCAAGCAGGCTTTACAAGTGTAAGTACACCCATTTTCAACATTCCGCTCATCGTCGTGAATAACTTTCCTCTCTGGTCGTAAACTAAGCACTCTGTATAACATATCACCAGCCCGCTTATAGACAACAGGTCACTGGGTGTCGGCGACTAATTTATAGCCTCTACATGCCTCGGTGGTGTCGTGGTTAAGCTGGTAGATGCAGGGTTCGCAGCCCGGTACCGGCTTCCACCCAGAGCGCGTTTTAACGACTCGGTGGGTACGTGTAAGACCACTACACCCTCTTCTCTTTCACTAACCACTAGCAGCTAACCCACTGTTCTGGATAGACAGTCAAGATAGCTGAAGTGTGTGACCAGGACATCGTGCTTGAACCTTAATTGGATATAAGCACGAAAATAAACTGAAATGAAATGAATGAATATAGCCTCTAGTTTGTATCTCAGCTACTACTGGTTATTAAATGTTCAAACAATCCAGAAACATGGTCGTAGATATGATATGTGTGATAAAAACAAAGTGTATTTTGGCTAATTTTAAAATAAAATTTGTTTTGTATGGCGACACCAATAAAGCACACTAGTTTGTAAATAATCGACTACTGGATGTCAAGGATTAAAAACTATGGTTTTAAATAATTATATAAATAATATATTCATATAGTTACTTTTTGGAACATTCAATAGCCGATGTGTATTTTTTTACTTGGGTGTCGTTAAACATTAATTAATTAATTAATTCATTCATTCATTCATTCATTCATTCATTCATTCATTCATTCATTCATTCATTCATTCATTCATTCAAAAAGGATAATTCTGATATTATGGTCTTAAAGAAACTCGCTACATTTTTGCATTAATAGCAAGGGACCGGCCTCGGTGGCGTCGTGGTTAGGCCATCGGTCAACAGGCTGGTAGGTACTGGGTTCGGATCCCAGTCGAGGCATGGGATTTTTAATCCATATACCGACTCCAAACCCTAAGCACTCAGACTCCAAACCCTGAGTGAGTGCTTCGCAAGGCTCAATGGGTAGGTGTAAACCACTTGCACAGACCAGTGATCCATAACAGGTTCAACAAAGGCCATGGTTTGTGCTATCCTGCCTGTGGGAAGCGCAAATAAAAGATCCCTTGCTGCTAATCGGAAAGAGTAGCCCATGAAGTGGCGACAGCGGGTTTCCTCTCAAAATCTGTGTGGTCCTTAACCATATGTCTGACGCCATATATCCGTAAATAAAATGTGTTGAGTGCGTCGTTAAATAAAACATTTCTTTCTTTCTTTCTTTAATAGCAAGGGATTTTTACATGCACTAAGACTAAGGCAAGAAAACACATACCACGGCCTTTGACACTCCAGTCATGGGACACTGGTTGGGTCAGAAAAACACTAATGAATGGATTCACCGAGGGGCGTCCAAATAAAATAATCAGTCATCGTCTTAAAATATCGGCTTTATCCTGCTCAGGTTGAATGGAAAATTCGCCATTATAACCTTCAGAGGATAAAGCCGATATCTTAAGACAGTAACGAGTCCTTTTCTATATTTTATATTGACGTTTAAAACATTAAGACAATAATCATACCTTATATTTTGATGATAAAAGAAGTTTCTTTTACTGGTGTAATGTGAGGTAAATAACAGAAGCTATTATTCTGGCTCACGACCCCACCAAATCGATTCCATTTACAATAAAAATTAAAGTTTGTGTTGTCGAATGACACCACTAGAGCACATGTATTCATTAATCATCGGGTGTCATTGAATAGCAAACATTTGGTAATTGTGACACGTAGTCTTCGGAGCGAACCCGCTACATTTTTTTTTATTAGCAGCAGTGAACCTTTTATATGCACTTTCCCATACGCATGAAAGCAGATACCATGACCTTTGATATACCAGTCGTGGGGCACTGGTTAGGTTAGATTAGATATTTAACGACATCACAGCAGGAAAGATACATCGACTATTGGGTGTCAAACTATGGTAAATGCAAACCATTAAGTGATAATCAACATCAATATAAAAATTCAAGAGTTAAATAAAAACACAGTGTAAAGAACTGTGAGAAAACTACAAATATCACAGATAATTAAAATAAATCAGTATCATGAAGAAATTGTAATAAAAGTTCTGGATGGAATCGAAATGATTCTATCAAATTTCTTTGTTCAAATATATCTTTTCTAGTTTCTTTCAGATGATTGCACTCCACCAGAATGTGAAAGAAAGAAAGAAGTGTTTTATTTAACGACGCACTCAACACATTTTATTTACGGTTATATGGCGTCAGACATATGGTTAAGGACCACACACATTTAGAGGAAACCCGCTGTCGCCACATAGGCTACTCTTTTTTACGACAGGCAGCAAGGGATCTTTTATTTGCGCGCCCCACAGGCAGGATAGCACAAACCATTGCCTTTGTTGAACCAGTTATGGATCACTGGTCGGTGCAAGTGGTTTACACCTACCCATTGAGCCTTGCGGAGCACTCACTCAGGGTTTGGAGTCGGTATCTGGATTAAAAATCCCATGCCTCGACTGGGATCCGAACCCAGTACCTACCAGCCTGTAGACCGATGGCCTGCCACGACGCCACCGAGGCCGAGTACACTGACAGTGCTCACACTGAGAAGGAAGATCCTTCTTCAAGATAAATGAATGGGCTAAATATGTTTGACCGATGCGAGCACGACACAAGACTATGTGTCACAATTACCAAATGTTTGATATTCAATAACACCCTAATGATTAATGAATCCATATGCTCTAGTGGTGTCATTAAACAACACAAACTTTAAAGGGACTGTCCTGAGTTTGCAGTCACTGTAAGGTGTTTGCGATAACAGAGCCTTGTTGACGACTACGTTTTCATACTAAATACATTTTCTTGTTTAGAATACCAGTGTCTGTATATCGAATGTGTTTGCGGTCGTATACTACTGTTTGTAGCACTCAGTTTCTACTTTAATTCGTGATATATTTTTTCGAACGTACGAAATTATTGGGAGGTAAAATCCGGTTTGGGCTACTACAAGCATTAGGACAACAACAAAGACCTTGTAAATACAGACACTGATATTTTAAATAAAAAAATGTATTTAATTTGTATGTTACGTCATCGAAAAGGCTCTATTGGTCGGAAACATTTTACAATGATTGTAAACTCAGGATTGTCCCTTTAATTCTACCATAGAAGGGGTCCACCGAAAAGTCTCGGGCGAGCGCTCTACCACCTGGCCTAGATCACACAGTTACAATAATACCCACGTGGTTAATGAGGTATTTTCACATCACAGGTGAAAAAACAACAACAAATGCAGAATCATTTAAATTAATGAATTTCTTTTTGCATAAATCCTGTTATTTACAGTGAGTGCATTAATTATAAAGTATAAACAATATAAGGATAAAACAAGTTAAAACATTTAAAAGTTAATTCGTTTCTAAAACATTAAATAGTGGCAAGATCTGTATACCCAAAATATGCGAAAATAAATAAACTGAATAATTAACAACATCCTACATAATAAAATACCAGATGTACCAAACAGGGAGTGTAATTCTCATTTCCTTTTTATTCCGCGACCCCCACCATAACATAAGTCTCCAGCCCGTGATATAACTATTCCAGGTTATTCCACGTTATAAAAATTCAAGTCTCGTTAAAACTCACTGCTTTCGTGTTAAATATTAGAATATCAATTAAAACTAAAATACACCGTACTTGATGTAGATTTACTGTCATAGCTATTGCGATTTCCCCCCAAATATTCACTTATTTTAGAATGTTCGTTCTCTGCAAACCTATCCACATATTATGATGACGCCCAACACTAACAACCCCGTTGTTCGCTCATAAATATGTGTAGGCCCATTTAAAGGGGGGAACAAACATGATTTTTTATTGCTATATCACTACCTTCTTATTCAGTAGTAATTCTTTTTTCCATTCGAAAATGATTGTTTTTTTTAAAAGAGAAAATATATCCAACTTTCCATCACGAAACATAAATATTGACTTATGGGATCACAATAGTGACAATGTTATATTATGAATGTAATCAAATCAATTACTGTATAGTAGCAATTTTAGTACATTGTTGTACACTAAAAAAGACCACACTACAGTTTTCTTTTCCTTTTTACTTGTAACTATGGTCGAGTCCGTAACGTTATTTCGTGTGATAAATCCAGATCTCGTGAAAACTCTGGGCTCTGCAGCCATTCTATTTCCGTTTCCGATTCCGGCATGATGACGCACATAAATATTTTCCCGGTCCTACTGTCTACAGGATAGAAAATTTCAGGTGAAAAGTACCTGGCATCAGCAACGAAATTAATCAACCGATCGTAAACGCCAGAGAACTCGTATTTGAGACGGACGCCTCGTTCCCAGAGTGTCCTCTGGATGTTAACGAAGCACACCTCCCGGGCTCTGCGTGCCTCGGCACCCTCCCTAACAGGGTGCCCGCACGCGGCAGCCAAAACAAGAGTGTCCAACTCGGCTACGTCCTTTTCAGGATGTTGGTGAGCTTCACTAAGTCGGAGAATTGCACATTTGTGGACAATGGGGTCACTGGTGCGCGGGAGGGACACGGAAAGCGTTGGTGGAGTCATCGCATCTATACCGACGTGCACCACGTATTTAACATCCGGGTTGTAGGTTTTGCACACATGCACAAGAGACGGCAAGACGTCGCCAAACACTTTGCAATCTTGCCGCATCAGCTCGTTTAAGCTTGCGAAAGCTGGAGGAAGTTTGATGTCAGGTAGACCAATGGTGAGGAAGGTTTGCGCGGCGTCCACAGTGTGAAAGCCGAGCAGAAGACAGCCGCGGCCATGACGCAGATAGCCGCGCCTGGCCAGTCGGGACATGCGGTACTGGGTGGTCGGGTCTTTGTTTACCTGTTTAATCACTTGTTTACACACGCTGTACGCCAGGCAGCGACGACAGACAGACTTGTGACGTTCCCAGTCATCGTTTCTACACGACCGACCACAGTAATACGTGTGGCAGCAACGACACGATTTGAACATTTTCTTTACTTGATCTGGCGTGAAGCGTTTGCCACACTTTTGGTTTTGACATGTCACCGTGGTTTTCAGGCAAGCCTCTGCTTTGTCTGAAGAATTACCATGGCAACCGAAAGCAACAGCAGCGTTATCAGAGTTGTCTAACAAAATCTTTGCGTTGTTTTTCTCATAGGGTGACTTGGTCCTTGCGCTTGCGCCATGTTTACCAAGTCGAAGCAGTCCTTCCAGTACCTGTCCCAAGGTAGCGTCCTCCAGTAAGTTGTTGTCCTTGTGGGTATCGGCGGCGGTGACGTCATTCAAAACAACCTCTGCATCAGGTAATGTAGGCGAGGATTCCCTCACAGCACCATAACTAGACTGGTTTCCCAAGGAAAGAAGAGGATAGGAGTAACACTGTGCTGTTTCAGTCCAGCTGGGGACACTTGCCGAGTCCTCGTCGTATCTAAACAGTGGTTTCTGGTGGAGAGAAAAAACAAACAAATGAATAATACAAATTATATAAGATGTAGAATGTTAATATTGAGTCAGAATAAACACACACACACACACGCGCACACACGCACACACACGTTGGACGACTGCGGCTTAGTTCTCTCACCGTAATAACCATATGTTTTGCTAGTTTCAGACTACGAACTGCCACGACGGAGTTGGTCAACTCGCCGATCTCACGACTTTACGACTGTCCTGTTGCTAGTATGAGCGATCTTACAACTCGATTCTCGTCGTATACAACTCCTATGACTGATTAGTTGTTAATATGAGCGCACCCGTTTTAAGTCAGGAATAGCAGAAATTACGACACTGTCAAGTTGGCCAACACCGTCGTGACATTTGATAGTCTGATTCTAGCATTAGACACCAAAATAGCCGTAGTTAAAAATCGGCAGAGGTGTTATTAAACAATCATTCTTTTTTCTTTTTTTTTCGTAAAGGAAAAAATACAAAACTACAATTCAACTGTATAAATGGACCATATAAACGAAATCTATATTTACTAAACCAACAAGAAAAGCAGTTAATGAAATACATTGCCGTATTGCTTTGGAAAACATTAATTTTATTTTTGATATGCCGACACGTTTTGCACCAGATATCACCATGCCCCAGGTCAAACGTTTTAAAAACTGCAATAACATTAACGCTATCCCGAGGAACAGATAATGCTTAGGTGCAAAATCAGAGGGGGCAATTCGATACTGTCACTTCCTCACCTTTAGGCCTAAAACATTATGGACGGAATTTACAAAGCCTGTTTTAGACTTACACGCGTGTAACTACATACATTTACTATGCTTAAACACCTGGTTTAGACTTACACTCGTGTAACTACATACATTTACAATGCTTAAACACCTGTTTACGTCTTACACGCGTGTAACTACATACATTTACTATGCTTAAACACCTGTGTTAGACTTACACGCGTGTAACTACATACATTTACAATGCTTAAACACCTGTTAGACTTACACGCGTGTAACTACATACATTTACTATGCTTAAACACCTGTTTTAGACTTACACACGTGTAACTACATACATTTACTATGCTTAAACACCTGTGTTAGACTTACACACGTGTACCTACATACATTTACAATGCTTAAACACCTGTGTTAGACTTACACACGTGTAACTACATACATTTACTATGCTTAAACACCTGTGTTAGACTTACACACGTGTAACTACATACATTTACTATGCTTAAACACCTGTATTTCAGCAAAACAGGCTTCATAAATTCGGCCCTATGTGTTCCAGGGAACCCGAAACTACCTAGAAAAAAAAGGTCCGACCCTATTTTTTTTTTTTAAATGTATTTTTTCTTCTTCAATTTTTAAAAATGTATATGTAGGTAAAAAAACATACATGCATAACATTTTGTCTGTATTCGGAGGCTCCGACGCCATATAACCATAAATAAAATGTGTTGAGTGCGTCGTTAAATAAAACTTCTTTTTTTTTGTATTCGGAGGGATGAATGTGTAATAAAAACAAAAAATATAGCCGACCTACCCTATCTAACTATTATTTAGCCCGTTCCCCGAAACACATTTTTTTTTTAAAAACCGTATTACCAATATTTTGGACAGCAAATATCTTACCCTCCCCCAATCTTCTGTAACTAATTAGTTCAGCTAATGTTTATTATGCACTTTTAAGGTGTAGGCTATAGATGATTTAGTATCATGTGATTTTGACAGTCAGCAAGTGTCCCACGCCTCCCGATCTTTTGACATTCAACAGTGCAGTTAATTGATTATACACGTTTTTAGAAAGTGCAGTTAATTAAAAATATATATAGAGAGATGATTTGGTTTTATCTGATTTTGCCAGACAGCAGATGTCCCACCGAGCTCAATCTTATGATATTCACCAGTGCAGTTAATTAAGAACATGTATATACAGGTAGACTATTTGGTGTCATGTGATTTTAACATATGAACAAAGTAAACGCGTAATTTTACAGCATACAAGGTGAACAGTGAACAAAATGCAATAAAACTTAGCTAATTGTCAGTCTAGGAAGTTTTACACACTTTACAGTGACAGTATACCACCGGCCTCGGTGGCGTCGTGGTTAAACCATCGGACATAAGGCTGGTAGGTACAGGGCTCGCAGCCCGGTACCGGCTCCCAACCAGAGCGAGTTTTAATGACTCTGTGGGTAGGTGTAAGACCACTACACCCTCTTCTTTCTCTCACTAACCATTAACAACTAACCCAGTGTCCACATAGCTGAGATGTGTGCCCATGACAGCGTGCTTGAACCTTAATTGGATATAAGCACGAAACATAAGTTGAAATGAAAAATGACACTATACTATAGTGCTGATAAATCACCCGTTGCTGTAAACCATAGGGTTACATTTGTAGTCAATTTAAAACAAAACGTATGCTTTGGTGCACACTATAGTCTAAGCACCTTGTTGTTTGTGATATGTGCAGACTCATTTAATGCCTCGCACCATCTTCAGGTCACTGTGACCCATTTTGAGAGGGTAATTTTTTATAAATGCAGAGAAAGAATAGGTTAATACGAAAGAAAGAAATGTTTTATTTAACGACGCACTCAACACATTTTATTTACGGCTATATGGCGTCAGACATATGGTTAAGGACCACACAGATTTTGAGAGGAAACCCGCTGTCGCCACTACATGGGCTACTCTTTCCGATTAGCAGCAAGGGATCTTTTATTTGCGCTTCCCACAGGCAGGATAGCACAAACCATGGCCTTTGTTGAACCAGTTATGGATCACTGGTCGGTGCAAGTGGTTTACACCTACCCATTGAGCCTTGCGGAGCACTCACTCAGGGTTAGGAGTCGGTATCTGGATTAAAAATACCATGCCTCGACTGGGATCCAAACCCAGTACCTACCAGCCTGTAGACCGATGGCCTAACCACGACACCACCGAGGCCGGTAGGTTAATACGAAAAACAGGTCAACGTGACCTAAATGCTAGTGATTTTTCGCAAAATATCTATATAACATTAACTTAGAATAGGTAAATTATTTTATATAAATTTGTAATGTAAAAGTCTCCTAGAGTTGTATCTTACAATGCACAAGGCTATACAAATGTACGACTAATAAAGCAAACAAAACACTGAACACAAAAATATAGGTAACTCCTACTCATGCGAATTCGTGTATACATAATAACAAGAATTCTGTGGAATGAAATATCTCGCCTAGGGTGAACCTACCCGATGTCGCTGACAGTTGCATCCATAGATGTTTATCTCAATGCATGGTTACATAAACAAACGAACCCCTGAAAGCCCCACCCCCCCCCCCCCCAATAAAAAAAAACCCCCAAACAAACAAACAAACCCAACAACACACACACCTCCCCCTCCAAAAATATTCATTTAAAAAAAAACCCCAAAACCTCCAACGTTTTAAAGGCATTTTAACTTTTAATTATTTTGTTTTAATTTGAATTGAAATTTGAATTTAATTTTTAAAAATCCACATGCGTAAACATCCATCAGTGTAATTTGTAAATATAACCCATGTTTCATTGACGTAGTAGGACTTACGTTTGTGAGAAATTAAATGCGAAATGTTAACGTTCAGCTAATCACAAAAGTATTTTAATTAAAACAATTTAATTAACATATTTACATGCATTATGATGAACATCCATAGGTGCCACTACACACCAAGTTTCATTGATCTAGGGCTTACACTAGCTTACAGTTTGTGAGACATGGAGCTAAACACGACACTTTAACGTTGAGGTAAACGTAAAAATTGACGTCGTCGTGGTAAAAGTAATACCCATATCTCGCATTTTTACTTTGTAGGGCGGTAAAGCGCTCGCCTGATACGCGGTCGGTCTGGGATCGATCCCCGTCAGTGAACCCATTGGGCTATTTTTTGTTCCTGTCGGTGCACCACGACTCGTATATCAAAGGCCATGGCATGTGCTATCATGTCAATAGGATGGTGCCTATAAAAGATCCCTTGCTACTAATGAAAAAATGTAGCGGGTTTCCTTTTTAAGACTATATGTCAAATTTACCAAACTTCTTTTTTTACTTGGTAAAGGCGAGATAAAATTATATAAAATAAAGTCCGTCTTAGACTTGGCAATCGTTTAGAACGTTTTGCACTAAGTATAACTAGAAATGTAGACACATTTCAGGCACACTAACATAACAATTAGTACTATATTTTTTAGTACAATTAGTACTATTAGGTATAATAATTATCAACTACATGCATTCAGAAATCTAGATTTGGTTAGACTACATGCATTTAGTAATACTATATTTGGTAAATTAGGCATGCTAATAATAGTGTTTGCAGTTAGTAGATCTATCTATGTACAGTATCACGTTCAGTTGTATGCATGCATGCCATTTAAAGGTCACTATTACGACAGTTAACATATATGCACTACCAAACCGCTCTATAATTGCCAATAAAGCGTTTCAAAACGTGGTCTTTCAATACTGTCACATGCAATAAAACCTCTTTATGAAGACCATCATAATGCTCTACAAACTGTTGGGGTTGTTTTCGTGTGGGGGTTTTTGTTGTTGTTGTTTTTTTTTTTTTTTTTTTTTTTTTAAATATATAAATAGGTAAATGCAAACGCTTATGTTCGGAAAGGTTATTTGATTGGGTTTTTTTTTTTTATAGACAGGGTGATTGTTACATACGGCGCCCCTTGCACAAAGATCCATAGTATTCCTACACAATACAAAGTTCAAGAGATGTTCGGTTTATTTTGTGTCTCTACTCCTTCTCACACAATAAATAGTTTTAATGCATCTGAGGGAAGAAAGGGGCAGACTATTGGTCCGTGAATCAGCTCTCACCAGCTGTGCGACGAGTCGTATGACCAGTTCCATTCAGTAGACTCAGTATTTTATTTATGTTCCCACCACTGCTAATGTGCATGGTATGTGCAATCCTGTCAAATACAAATGAGGCCGCTTGCTGATGGTCGGTAAAAGTCGCTTATGTAACTTCAGCCAATTTCAATTCTTACTCAAGACAAAATCACATTTACCATAGAGGATGTAATTGGTGAGATCCTAAATTATTTTATGGTGGTATTAATTCACAAACACTTTGAAATACATATGCCAGGGGGGGGGGGGGGGGGGGGGGGGGTGTATTCAAGTGGTAAAGCGCTCGCCTGAGGCGTGGTAGGTCTAAAATCGATCCCTGTTGGTGGATCCAAAAGATTATTTCTCGTTCCAGCCAGTGCACCACGAATGGTATATCAAATACCATGGTATGTGCTATCCTGTTTGTGGGATGGTGCATATAAAAGATCCCTGGTTACGAATGGAAAAATATAGCGGCTCTCCTCTCTAAGATTATCTGTCAAAATTGCCAAATGTTTGACATCCTATAACCGATGTGTTAAACAAAGCAAACAAACAATATGCATAGATTTGGAGGTTAGGAGGAGTAAGAAATATTATATCTACATCAATCCGTCAAAATAAGAGAAAAAACAATATTATGTGTCTCTGTACAAGACAGATCAAAAGATATTTTTAAAACAAGGTTACAGGAGTAAAATCATGCAGAGAATCTAATCCGTGCATCATTAGCGTATCCCTTCAAATTAGTTGTCAGGACAAAAGCCAGTCATATGTTAGCCTACATATATTTCCTTGCACCAAAACAAAGTCCATGCAGGTCAGATGCTAAGTAAGTGAAAAGACCTTACCTTTATGACTTCTAGGTGGGACAGGAACACCGGCTCGTGGTCTTGGGAAGGCTACAGTTGAAGATTGTAAAGGTGCATTCAGGCTCTCTCTTTGATTACCTACCCTGACAGGAAATGACTTAGACTCGTTTTTCGTATTAATCTGGGAGTTGTTTTCTATGAAATGTTCTGGTCCTGGCTGAATTTTGTGTATGTATTCTTTCCCGGGCTCAGTTCTGGGCATGGACACAGTGTCTGTTTCTTTTACGAGTTCTCGGTCTCCCGGCCTCTGTCCTGTTCGCGCTTTGGGCACTGGTCTTCCGTTCACTTCTGCCGACGTTGTCCTGCTGCTGTACATCAAGACCGGCTTGAGTGATTCTTTTGCTGCTGGTGGTACACTCGATATCTGGGGCGAAACGTCAATCTGCACTGTTGGAGGGGCTTGAACTGTTGGGGACGCTTTTACCAACGGAGGAGCTCTTACTGCAGGAGCACTTTCTACATGTCTCGCGACAACAGGCTGAAATGCCGACTTGCCTTCTTGTTTGATTACTGGCGATTCTACAGGAGCTCTTACCGTTGGTGCAGTTTCTAACGATATCACAGCGGGGGCTTTCACTTGTGGAGCATCTGGTATTACAGGGGAGGATAAACCATTGGTTGAGGGTTCTAAGCGTGAACTACTACTGCTAAAGCTACTAATGGGGGCTTGGATGGTTGGGGTGGTGTTCTGAAAGATTTCCTTGCGTTTTGACAAAGGCTTAGACACCGTACTGTATGTAAGGGGCTCAGTACGTTTGATGGTTTGGGATGTTGTTGTTTGTGAACGATACGCGTCAAGACGCCTAGTAATAGGTACCTGCTTTGATGACGAACTCGACTCCTGTGGTTTCTTTTCTGGTTCTTTAGTTCTCAGACTTTCAAAGAATGCAATTTTGCCTGTTGGACTATTTGGTTTCTTGGTGCGATCAGATTCCTCGGGACTCCTCGGCCTCTTTGGACTTCCCTCTAACTGAACAATGTCACTTGGCGAGATTGTAACTGTTGGTACATTCGCGGGACGAACCTTTGTTTTTGACACAGTCTCATCCTTACTAGATTTTTCCGCATCAGCCCGGGCATTAGCTGCTTTTGCTTCGAACATCGCACGGATCTGTGCAAAAGGCACTATTGGAATTTTGTTAAGTGACTTGTTTTTATCAGAAGTCCTAAATTTGTCGCTTGGTAATTTAACAGATTGAACTTTTGCACTGTCCAGTTTGGTTTCAGACTGCTTAGCAGTTGGGAATTTTGTTGATTTGAATAACCTCATGCTACTTGACGGGGAGACTCTTGTTTTGATAACCACCGAACTGCTCTGTGGTCCCACGGAAGGACAAGGCGAAGAGGTCATGCTGGGACTGAAGCCCCACGATGACATAGTCGATGTCGAATCATGACGCAGCAGACAGCTTCCGGATTTCGACAAACTCGAATTTTTGAACCAGTCTGGAACATTTAACCTTGACAAAGACTTACTTATTCTAAGTTCGTGCACAGATGGCATGCGTTTCAGGGTATCTGCTTCTTCATCCAAGTTAGTCTCCAGAGTCTGAAGACTTTTGGATTTTGGAACATGCCGGTCAGCGAACCTACCCTTGCCGTGTTTTCTGGCAGAAGGTCGCTCTGAGCGCAGGTCTGTCATGCTGACTGCTCTTTCTATTGGCTGATGATCCTGTAAAGAAAACCAAAAATCAAGATCGGTTTCTGGGAAGGGCTTCCTAACCGAGGTGTCCCCAGTGTCAAGGTCAGTTTCAACTAGTGACGTAACCGAGCCGAATCGCCGCAAATGTGCATTCAAATCTAACGCAAGGTTTTCTATTGACATCGTTTTGTCAAGGATATCTTTTCTACCTTCTGGGGTAAATATACAGTTGGCATGCAGTTCGTCGATGTGTGGTTTATCGATTGATTCGTCATAATAGAATGATGGATACAACAACGAAATGTGTTCGAGACTGCCCTGGCTACTGTAACTGTTGCTACTGGGACGGCGAGGTGATTTGTACAGCCGTCTTGGTGGGTGTGATACCACTGACTGTTTATAATCATCAAACTTTCCCTGAGCCCCATCAGATGCTAGGTTCTGTTCACTTAGAAACCTTCGTCGCGAGGCAAGTATTTTCATTCTTGCAGGCGACATAAGCATATCTGGTAGAAGAAAAGATCCAATATTTGGTCTGTCAGCCGAGTTCTGAATAGCAGATCTGTAGGCTTTATTTTGGGCAAGTTTTCTTTTGAGCTCTCTCATACTCCTGTACTGCTTTCTTGGCGTTGTAGATGAAACGTCTTCAGCATCAAAAGACTCTGATAAAGAGGACGTGTCTTGTGCACGAGGTGAAGATGAGAACACGGGAAATTCGTCAATACTTGGTGAAGATGACACGACAGGAGATTCGTCAATAGCTGCTGCTGCTGCTGCTGCTGCTGCTTTTTCACTTAGTTTATCATTTGTCAAAGATACACTTGGTGAACTTTCAACCTGAACTGGTGATTTTACAACTTTTGGAGATTCAGTAATTGTTGGTGATCTTACAAACTGTTCAGGTGTCGCTGATTTAGCCATTCTTGATTCTGGAATGCTTGCACTACCTTGACTCTGATCTGGTATGATCAATCGCAAAGGTGATTCTGGTGATGATATTTTTATATATTTTGTGTTCTCGTCGAGAGATGAACTTGTAACAGTTGGTGAACTTGCAATAAATGGAGAACTTGCAATTACTGGTGAGCTGGCAATAACTGGAGAACTTGCAATACCTGGTGAGCAGGCAATAACTGGGGAACTCGCAATAACTGGAGAACTTGCAATAAGAGGTGAACTTGCAATAACTGGAGAACTTGCAATTACTGGAGAACTTGCAATTACTGGGGAGCTTGCAATAACTGGTGAGCTGGCAATAACTGGAGAACTTGCAATTACTGGTGAGCTGGCAATAATTGGTGAGCTGGCAATAACTGGAGAACTTGCAATAACTGGGGAACTCGCAATAACTGGTGAGCTGGCAATAACTGGCGAACTTGCAATAACGAGTGATTTCTCGAAAACGGGAGTCTTAGAATCAGGAAATGGAGGTTTCACCTGTGGTGATTCAGGTATTTGTGGTGACTGTACTACAGCTGTTGGTTCGTCTGTTCGAGGTGGCAGAGCTGCTGGTGTACCAACACGTTCCAACTGTTTGCTGGGGGAAGCGGGTCTGGCACCTGATTCGGAGTAACGCAGTTTACGAATTGTCTTATAAAAATTGGGATTTTCTGTCAGGTCAATAATAGGTCCTTCCAGCACGTCACAGCTGGCCTGCTTTGGTGAAGATTCAGACAAGGGCCTGCTGCCTCTTTTATAATATTCATCATGTAACAACGATGGCAGTGAGATAGATGCACCAGTTGAAAGCTTGAAGATTCTTGGCGATGTTTCGTAATGGAACACGTCATCAAAGGAAGACATTTTGTTTTCATGTGGATCATATATTTCGTCCAGGAACAACATCCGTCCAGGTTTCTGACTCAAGTGGGAACCAGACAGTATGACGTCACCGTCAACTGAGATACTTCCTCCACTGGATGCCACTCTTTCTGCGTCCTCGGAATCGATCAGAGGTCTAAAGCTCTCGGTGTTTTCATCTGGATTAAAAAGTTCTACGTCAGCACCCGATGTGGAACTGGATGCTTCAGGCTTATCACAAAGTGATTCAGTTTCAGAGAAAATTGTTCGTTTTTTAGGAATAGGTCGATCATGGGTGTCTGAGCCAGAACTTGAAATGCTGGGGAAAAAAATATTGCCGTCTGGAGTTTTTACAACGTTAACAACTTGAACAGTTTCTGTAACCGTCCACACATCATCGTCAGAACCATTTTCATCGTCTCCTTCGTCGATACTTTTGTTTAAAATGTCAACAGTGCTTTCATCTTCTGTATCATTGCAGACATTTTTACTTTCATATTGCTCCTGGGTGTCACTGTCAACAGTAACATAATCTGAAAATTTTAAATTTGTGTCTTCAGTGTTCTCATCATTACTGACTTTAACTTGTTCAGTTTGAACCGGAATTTCTACATCGTAATTGACATTTTGCACATTGGGATTTGAACTCATACTTTCTCCATCAATATCACGAATAAAGACTTTTTTAGTGGAAACATTTTTAACTTCATGGTAAGACGTATTGTTGTCTGTTATATAAAAGTTTTCTTCATACTTGGTAATTTCGGATTCATATCTAGACAGTATGAACCCAAGTGGGTTTGTCTCTACAGCAGATGATATTCTCGCATCATAGTATCTTAAACCGCTAGACTCGGTCTGTTGTGGTGATTTCACGTCATCTACGCCCCCTTTGAGACTTCCCCTATTTACCGCGATGCTGATTTTCTCCTCCGTTCGGTCCACATACATTTCATTGTTTGTCATATTTGGTGTACATGCACCCAACAGCGGCTCAACATTTCTATTCATATCACAGGTTTGCCATTGCCCTTTGTTTACATCGTGACGTTTCTCGTCTGCAGAACTGTTGACACGAGTATTTAACCCCTCTGTGAAAATCACACTAGCCTTAGGTAATTCTGAATTAACTGACGGGGATTCTAGTACCTTGCCTAATGAACTGCTACCTGTATTGTCAGCGGTTTGTTCATCGGGGTAATTGTCTTCTGTTGGGACATTTTCCTGCAGAGCGGTTGCTCCGTTATCTAAATCACATTCAGCTGGCGGGGCATGTACATAATATGCATTATTATCAGCAGTGGTAGTAACAACAATAACGGAGCTGTTATCTATTCTCATATGAATGTTTTCAGATGACCTATGCGGTGAACTGTCTGCGCTTGGAAAGTGCTGAAAGTCAAAGTGTTTATGCGTCGGACTTTCACTGTCGTCCGACGACTGTCTGGTAACAACGGTTATTACAGATTCATCACTGCCTTCGGAATTACTGTCATCCGCTTCATCTCCCGGAAATTGTGTGTCATCTGTATGCACATCGTAAACACCGTCTGGTTCTGCACCGGCTTCGAGTTTGTCAACACTCTCGGTGCTAACGTTTGCATACATGGAATCGTCGTCGACGGACGAGCCTTCGTCGTAATCGACAGGGGAGTCGTAGTTCTCCCCGGGGTTGATGATCTCGATGCAGTTCCAGTCGGTTCTATCGCGGGAATCGGCGTCACTGCTGGAACTGTGAATTTCGTCGGAATCCTCTTCCATAATCGTCTCCAGCATCATACAGCAGAACATTTCCTCCTCGGAATCCAGCTCTCTCGGCTCTATGCTGTCGTCAAATTCCGGAACCGACGGATCGAAAGACTGGTAGTCGTTATCATCCAGGATAGTTCTGTATTCACTCTGACCCATCATTTGTTCGCCGGCGACTCCCCCATGTTCAACAGGCGACGGTTGACCCGCGCGCAAGTCGTTATTTGTTTGGCCTTCTTCCCAACACGTAATCAATTCCTCGCTAACTAGGTCACGAGGTTCGGTCTTACCTGTACAGGTAAGCGACAGCGACTCGTCCGTATCTTCTCCTTTCATTGTTTTGCCTAGAATCGATGTCTCTAATTGTCTTGTCTCGTCCGTATACCCCGCGGCTTTGGCCATGGTGATTGCTTTTTTAATAACAATCCGGGGGACGGGCTTTCCGCCGACAGACGGCGCCCCACCCACCGCGCCCATCGGCTCGAGCGCGCGGTCTTCCTCCTGTGCCAGTAGCCTCCATGAAAACATTATTGTTATGATCGCCGCGATGGCAGCCGTGAGAAACCGTTCGAAGGCCCCATCTCCGGCCGAGGCCCCGGTGTTAGTAAGCCAGTCCTGGTCGTCCATCGCGAAAACACCTGTGTGCGGAAATCCTTCAGGTATCCAGCCCTACGTCTCACACGTTAGACAAACACACACACACGCACACGGTGACACACACGCGCGGCCATATTTCAGCTACTGTCCCCTGTCAGGGTCGGGTCGACATTCCTCACCCGCGATCATAAAACACTCCGACTTGTCCTGGTCATTTGCGACTTCCACGAAATATCCAACGGGACCAGGTGTGAATGGGGAAAATGAATGTCGCATTCCTTGTCCCGACTGCTCGGCCAATCGGGCTGTGACGAAAAGGTCACGTGGTTTGAATAGGGGCGTTCCACAAATACCTGGGTTAAAAAATGCCTAACGAAGGAAGAAGGTACGACGCTACTGTGTGCTGTTGACACGGACAGTCCAAGTTTCTCCAGTTTATCAGACAATTAATTGTGTTTCATTTCAGGACATTTTAATGAAGTTACAATGCCGCTCTCGAGAGATGTGAACCGTTACGCACAGCCAGCAGCGGTGAAAGGAAAGCGCTGAATGTGTACGCCTATTGGGTACATTAATTTTGTAAAGAGACGAACGGCTGTTTGTATTGATCTCGCGTTATGACTGCTGGTATTAGATTTAAACAACCCTGCCTGGAGCGTATACTTTGTTTACATCACTGATAAATTCGCCAACTAGCCTTAATCACACTGACCTGACACCAGGGGAACCCGGAACACAATAAAACAATGTAAAGACATCACCATTATAAACCATCAACATAAGAAAATAAATAGACGATATTTTAATGTTTTGTCAAATATGATATTCTATAACGCATGCATGTATATATCAGTATTAATTGCAAATGCATATATAACATCTAGGATGTCTAAGAATCATACATATGGCTTAGTACACAATATCTCATATTGTAATTTTATTTAAATTAATTTTTGGTCACTAGTAAAAGTACAATTTTTCTAATTGAAACTGAAAAAAAAAAAAAAAAAAAAAAAAAAAAAAAAAAACAACACCCACACGGTCAGTTGCATTTGTAATATTTTAAGCTTGTTATTCGTAACAATAAAGAACAAAAATTATTTTAGTTTCTTTATATCCAAATAAGTTTACTGTATAATTTGATATTTATTATGTAGAACATAATTATTATTTTTAAAAACGCTGACATTAATCAAATTTACTTTCATATAATTAAATTTTATTAACAAATACATTATACCGATAATTTTTTTACATGTGCATTAATTAACACAAATCAATATATTGCGTCATGGACGTTTATACATACTGCGTACTATTGAGGATTAGCCTACTAAATTTAAACTGTATTTATTAGCTGATGATTTGTCACTACAACAAATCTGTTTTGAAATTATTACAGCAAAGTTAAAGAATACAAATATTTACATAACAGATTATTAAAGTGAACTTAAAGGGACACACCCTAGTTACGGCTATTTGTTAACCATTACTGCGTTGTTTTTCGCTATTAAACCCCATTTTTCACAAATAAAATTTCACTTTACTTCCATTTTATTATTTGGTAATCCTGGTTTTTGTAAAACAACGAAATGCATTTTTTTGCATTTTTTCACAAGACGTGGTGTCGAGAAAAAACTGTTAAGCAAGCGAGGTCCAATCTATTTTTAGAGGGGATATTTCCATTTCAATGTCACGGACGTTGGTATATCACGTGACCGTTATCATTTTGGTTCGGTTTGTTTTCTCGTGCACGGTTCGCGCAATCAACATCCGATTTGTTGTTGTTCATTTGTGAGATTTTTCTTCACAGTTCGTGAACATTTTCAGTAACAATAAAGTTCAGACAAGTAAGTGTCTCAATACAAAACGTTACAAACCCTTAAAACCAATAATTTTGCTAAGTCTTACGATATCTGGAGAGGGGATACAACCAGGACAGAACAGTTGGAATATGTCCAGGAGAGGTGAAACGTACGCACCCCAAGTCTGTGAAATTTGTCGTGATGTAGGCATTGTTGTGCTTCGAGCGACATCTACCGGTGACATCAGAATACTAACTTTCAAAATTATTTCAAGCAATTGGGACATGGGGATTCCCATGGTATTTATCGATATAAAACCTGCTTTTTCACTCCATTTGATAAAAAACGTGATCTAAGTGTGTTACAGGTTTGTAGATTAACGAAATTATAATTTATTTTCGCTGGATGGAACTAGGGTGTGCGGCTTATAATGTGCAATAATTTAAAACATATAACAAAATGTTTACATGACGATTATATCAACACCTATAAACTATTAACAGTTATGATGGCGTTATGGAAATTAAATTTCACATGCATATTTTAAATCCTAGCATAATCAGTGTTGAATATTAAAACATCAAGCTAATATCACAGATTTTTTTTAAGAAAGTACCTTGTAAACACAACCAACACACCAAAAACTAATGCAAAAACAAGAAAGCGAAGCCCAGCAGACAAACAAGCAAACATTTAATACGAATGGAAATACGATTACCAAACTAAACATTTAATTTATAGTAAGTGTTAAAAAAGCCCCAGTCTGAAGTAGTAACCGTACACACAGATATAGCCACATTTTCAGGACACGTAAATTGCATGCATCTATACTGAACAACAAAAGAAACGCAAACATTAAAGTTTTTTTATTTTATTTAAGTTATCCAGTTTAAATTCTTTAGTTTTTGTCTATTAATATTAGGCTATCCATGTTTTGTCTATTTACCAAAGTAATTTTATTATGACCCCCCCCCCCCCCCCCCCCCCCAACAAAAACAAACATATACAGACGCGTGTGCATTAATATATGCTAGGGGGAAGGGGCGGTCTAGACTGAGCGAATATTCTTGACGGGGGTCGAGTTATATATATTAAAAAAAAGAAAATTCGCTATGAGCAGGGGTAGAGGGGTCGACCTCCCACACCCACCGCTTGCAGACGCGCCTGATGTATTAAAATATTCACGTCTGTTGTTCAGTAGGGTTAATACTTTCGTCTAATGTTATCGATGTCTAAGATAGTAACATATTATCCGAAATTTGCCCAGAAAAAAAAAAGATTTGCGATATTTAAAAAAATTAATTTGACTCTAACACAACATCCGTTTAGCAATATATATATATATATATATATTACATGAAAGACATCCTCGTGCTCCCTCACCCACCATAACATTTTTTTTTTTAAATTGACGGTCACCAGTTATGAATAACAAAGAATCTACAAAATATATAAATAAGAAAACCCCCATAAAACCTCACGTGTACAGCCAACAAGCATAAAATAAACTTATATCAAAACCTACAATGAATATAAAACTAATTCTGAAGGCAGCACAAGACCAAATAGCATCTGACCGGGTCAAATTTCGAGATGTCACGTCTGCCACTGACCAGGTATGTGACAGGCGTGGGGGATTAGTATCTGGAGTGTGTTTGTGTGGGGGTCAGGGAAGCTATTTAGCAGGTGCGGGAAATCTCGGGAAGGCCTAAAATGCCATTTTTTAAAGCATAATAAATATGGATGTATACGTTTGTGTGTGCATGTGTGTGTATGTGTGTGTGTGTATGTGTGTGTGCGTGCGTGTGCGCGCGCGCGTATATATGTATATGTATGTACATGTGTATGTTTGTTTCACCACTAGAGCACCAGATGTTCGATATTGTAATGTCGATGATTAATTAATCAAACAAATGTAAAATTTTGGTAATTTTTGACACGGTGTCTTAGAGGAAACGTGCAACATTTTTCCATGAGCGGTATTGTATGTCAAAAATTTGGTGATTCTGACATACCCGTTACATTTTTTCCATTAGTAGCAAGATATATTTTATTTACACCATCCCACAGACAGTATAGTACATACCACTGCCTTTGATATACCAGTCGTGGTGCACTGGCTGGAACGAGAAATATCTCAATGGGCTTACCGACGGGGATCGATCCTAGACTGACCGCACATCAGGCGGACGCTAATACCACTGGGAAATAACTAATGTGTTTCTGAAACGGAAATTGAAATACGATGCGACTGAACTGATCGATCACTTAGTCGGACGGGAAGAGATTATATAAAAAAAGTTTTAAAGCCGCACACCCTAGTTCCATCCAGCGAAAATAAATTATAATTTGGTTAATCTACAAACCTGTAACACACTTAGATCACGTTTTTATCAAATGGAGTGAAAAAGCAGGTTTTATATCGATAAATACCATGGGAATCCCCATGTCCCAATTGCTTGAAATAATTTTGAAAGTTAGTATTCTGATGTCACCGGTAGATGTCGCTCGAAGCACAACAATGCCTACGTCACGACAAATTTCACAGACTTGGGGTGCGTTTCTTTCACCTCTCCTGGACATGTTCCAACTTTTCTGTCCTGGTTGTATCCCCTCTCCAGATATCATAAGACTTAGCAAAATTATTGGTTTTAAGGGTTTGTAATGTTTTGTATTGAGACACTTACTTGTCTGAACTTTATTGTTACTGAAAATGTTCACGAACTGTGAAGAAAAATCTCACAAATGAACAACAACAAATCGGATGTTGATTGCGCGAACCGTGCACGAGAAAACAAACCGAACCAAAATGATAACGGTCACGTGATATACCAACGTCTGTGACATTGAAATGGAAATATCCCCTCTAAAAATAGATTAGACCTTGTCTGCTCAACGGTTTTTTCTCAGACGTGCGTGCGATTTTATGAAATACGAAAAATGCATTTTGTGGTATTACAAAAACCAGGATTACCAAAAAACACTTCAGGTGAATGGAAATGTATATTCTAAATAATAAACGGTAAGTAACGTGCAATTTTATTTGTGAAAAAAATGGGTTTAATAGCGAAAAACAACGCCGTAATGGTTAACAACTAGCCGTAACTAGGGTGTGTCCCTTTAATAGATCAATTTCCAAAATTGAATATCAAAACGAAGAATTCATGCTGAAATCGAATATTAACATCCTTTTTCGGGGACTGTCTGGTTCGTCACTACAGCGACCAAGTCTTTCATCAAAAGCTGGTACACCGACTAGCAAAAACAGATAGTCTATGCTAACACACAGGATTGCTTATACCACGACCAGTTTTGGACTTTTATTATTAGTGTCACGAGGAAGAACAAAGCATCGATCCTACTACATACACCACCTCAGGCGAGCGCTCAGAGACTGAACCCCTCGCTGCATGGGGAATTTATGTAACAGACTCAGAAAGAAGATTGTGCTGCTTTAAAGGGATACTCAGGTCAAGACTTTTGAATTGTTTTGCATATTCAATAATATTTAATACACATTGTTCGTTTGTCTATACTTATTTTTGTGTTTATATCCCATTAAGGTTCAAGCACGCTGTACTGAGAACACTCCTCAGCTATCTGGGCTGTCTGTCCAGGACAGAGGGTTAATCATTAGTTGCTAGTGAATAGTGAGAGAGAAGTCGGTGTAGTGGCCTTACAATTACACATTGAGCCGTTAAACCCGCTGTGGGTAGAACCGAGTACCTTGATGCGAACCCAGTACCTGCCCGCCTTAATTCCGATTCTTATCCACTACACCAATGAATGCACATTATTTCACATTGTCGAGTCCTATGCTTTGGCTAGGATCGATCCCCGTCGGTGAGCCCACTGGGCTATTTTTCGTTCTAGCCAGTGCACCACGACTGGTATATCAAACGCTGTGGTATGTGCTATCCTGTCTGTGGAATGGTACATATAAAAGATCCCTAACCACTAATGGAAAATTGTAGCGAATTCTTTTATCTACAGTGGCGCGATTTAGCTCAGTCAGTTGAGTGCTCGCTTGAGGTGCTTACGTCGCAGGATCGAACCACCTCGGTTGATCCATTCGACTGATTGAATTTTTCTCATTCCAACCCGTGCATCACAACTGGTCAACGGCCGTGGTATGTGCTTTTCTGTCTGTGGGAAAGTGCATATAATAGATAACTTGCAGCATTAGAAAAAAGGTAGCGGGTTTCCTCTGCGTATCAGAATTAACAAATGTTTGACATCCAGTAGCCGATGATCACTTAATCAATGTGCTCTAGCTGTGTTGTTGAATAAAACAAACTTCAACTTTAAAAAAAACAAAACTTTAACGGGTCGAGATGTAGCTTGAGTGATAGATAGCTCCACTGAGATGTGATAGGTCGCAAGATCGATCGCCCTGAATGGACTCGGAGCTTTCCCGGTCCAAACCAGTACTCTACGACTGATACATCAAATAAACAACATATGTTACAAAGTAGCTGTTGTGAAAAAAGAAAGAAAACAGTGCTGAGGCATCGTTAAAGTCAGGGGCGGGACGTAGCCCAGTGGTAAGGCGATCGCTCGATGTACGGTCGGTGTCGGATCGATCCCCGTCAGTGGGCCCATTTAGCTATTTCTCGTTCCAGCCAGTGCACCACAACTGGTATATCAAAGGCCGTGGTATGTACTACCCTGTCTGTGGGATGGTGCATATAAAAGATCCCTTGCTGCTAATCGAAAATAATAGCCCATGAAGTGGCAACAGCGGGTTTCCTCTCTCAATATCTGTGTGGTTCTTAACCATATGTCCGACGCCATATAACCGTAAATAAAATGTGTTGAGTGCGTCGTTAAATAAAATATTTCTTTCTTTCCTCCCAAACATTCCTTTCCTTTCTCTACTTTGGCATACAGTTACGAATATATCCGAACATTTCCGATTGACTTCCGAGTCGGCTATAATTAATACAGGTAATGGACACGTGGCGCCCTGACTTCGATTAACAGCCAACAACAGCTCCGACTTCGTGAGTATTCAATAAACGTGATCGTGTAGCAGTGGGAAGAGAAAAAAACCCCGTTCATTGTAACCATGTGCTGGCAGCGCAGATCGATGAGCCCATGCAATTGGATTTCATTAGTAAAACTCAAACTAATCCATACCACAGCTACACTGTGCACGTGCGCCAAATTATTAATTGATTGGTTGAAACTTTACGGTCAGAGCTGCCTCATGGAATAATGGGTATTTAGCGGACGTGGAATCAAAGAATGGGAGTCATACTCTTGTAATAATATTGTTATATACATTTAAACGTTTAGTCCGTGATTTTATTATTATTTTTATTACTGACTTCAGTTGAAATTTACCGGCCTCGGTGGCGTCGTGGTTAGGCCATCGATCTACAGGCTGGTAGGTATTGGGTTCGGATCCCAGTCGAGGCATGGGATTTTTAATCCAGATATCGACTCCAAACCCTGAGTGAGTGCTCCGCAAGGCTCAATGGGTAGGTGTAAACCACTTGCACCGATCAGTGATCCATAACTGGTTCAACAAAGACCATGGTTTGTGCTATCCTGCCTGTGGGAAGCGCAAATAAAAGATCCGTTGCTGCTAATCGGAAAGAGTAGCCCATGTAGTGACGACAGCGGGTTTCCTCTCAAAATCTGTGTGGTCCTTAACCATATGTCTGACGCCATATAACCGTAAATAAAATGTGCTGAGTGCGTCGTTAAATAGAACATTTCTTTCAGTTGAAATTTAGTACCCTGTTTTGAGCATGCGATTACTTGTTGAGGACCGAGGTAAAAGATGAAATAATGAGAGAAATCCGTTTGGTGGGGTCTTAAATTCCGCCAATAAGCTGCTCTATACAAAATTTGTTGGAACCAAAACTGGGATACCTGGAATCGCAGACTAATGTGCAGGAGGGTCTAGACTGGGGGCGGGTTGGTTTGGGTTGGGTTGGGGTGGGGTTGGATTGGGAGTGGGGGAGTCCACTCACGGAAAAAAAAAAAAAAACATTCGTGGTGCACTGACTGGAACGAGAAACAGCCCAATAGGCTCACCAAAGGGGATCGACCCCAGACCGACCGCACATTAAGATTTACTACTGGGCTAAAGGGCGGGACGTAGCCCATGGGGTAAAAGTGATCGCCTGATGCGCGGTTGGTCTAGGATCGATCCCCATCGGTGGGCCCATTAAGCTATTTCTCGTTCCAGCCTGTGCAACACGACTGGTATATCAAAGGCTGTGGTATGTGCTGTCCTGTCTGTGGGAGGTGCATATTAAAGATCCCTTACTACTAATGGAAAAATATGTAGCGCGTTTTCACACAAAGACTATATTATATGTCAAAATTTCCAAATGTTTGAGATCCAACCGCCGATGATTAATAAATCAATGTTCTCTAGTAGTGTCAATGAAAAAACCAAAAAAAACTTTAACGTTACCACTGGGCTACATCACGCGTTGCGTGAAAATCGTCTAGTTTTGCACTGCATAATAATTGTTCTATCAACCCAAGTAGCCATATTTATTACTCGAGTACTATTGTTGGACTATTGAGACGAGCTATATGCGATAATCTGCGCATCATATACGACACAAAAGAATTCTATTTATTATACATTACCTGCGATAACCAACATACATACAGGCTATTTCATGGGGTTTTTCGAATATCCTCGCGGTATGGGTTTTGACGCAGATAAGCAACGATCTCGCGTAATGTAAAAATAACGATGTTTTTCTTATTATTATTGACACAGACATAAACGAATGTATATATATCATTAAAATATAAACATTAAATTCAATATATAGTGAGATTTTTAGTTTAAGTTTTAGCTTACATGTGCATACTGTAATATTCTAACCTTTTTGATGCGGTATGTATGTTGACGCAGAACATCCAGCTAACTTGTGAATGACCAATATTCAAGAAAAACAACTCCAAACAACTGGAAACGATGTGTGGTAGTCCATAAATTCCATATTAATAATACAATTAAAATAACACAATTAAAATACATTTTAACCAGATTGTCACATGTAAACCATATAGCCCAGTGCAAACATAGTCACTATTTGTACATTGATAGGGCGGGAGTACATTTGACAGCCATTCGATACTGTTTTGTTTGTTTATTATTAGTGTTATTAAAAACAATGTCCACTTTACATTTCATGTGAAATAGATATTATTTTAAGATGTAAATATGCACTTGAACGTCTTTAATCCTGACCCAATAAAATCGTATGCAATGCATATAAAATAAGGACTGGGGACTCATTCGGAAGTCAATAAAAATAGATTGACGTAGAGGTGATCTAATTGCTTGTGTTTATTTCAATAGTAGCAGACGACAATGTTTCGTGCAGCAGGTGAGTAAAATTCAATGAGAAAATTTGAAGATAGAGGGATGTTTATGTATGTTAAAAAAGTGCCTTACGGAAAATAGTACTTTTAATTACATGGCATTTTTAATTCTTTATACTTACCGCAAACTGGCAAATTGATACATTGCATTATTCTTATAAAAAAAAAATCAAAAATCAAAATTTTTTTTTTTTTTTAAATCCGTCAACAA
Source organism: Gigantopelta aegis (assembly GCF_016097555.1). Taxonomy (NCBI): domain Eukaryota; kingdom Metazoa; phylum Mollusca; class Gastropoda; order Neomphalida; family Peltospiridae; genus Gigantopelta; species Gigantopelta aegis. The sequence continues at coordinate 49,207,897 of NC_054708.1, read as the reverse complement.
ACATTTCTGCATTTGACGTCATAGCTTTTCTTTGATGACACACAATTGCTATTTAAAGATAGCGCGTCAAAATACATATCACTTCAAACTAATAAATCTACCAGGCCAGATATCCTCGCAGCCATCCACAATAAACTTCATGAACTAAACCAGCTTAATTTAATAGTAGTATTCGAATGGGTCCCAGCTGACGTAGGTATAACTGGCAATGAAACAGCTGACTATGGAGCCAAAACTGCACTTTCAATCACTAGCAAAATGACAGCACTACCTTTAGGAATATCAGAACTAATGTCAAAAGCAAGAAAACCATACATTAATCAATGGCAGGCCAACTGGGACCTAACAACCAATACATGGCACTATAACATCAAACCACTAGTCAACTCTATCCGACCTAAACACTTAAACACTTATGTGGATAAAATAATTACTAAATTGCGCATAGGTAAATGTTCGCAGCTCAACAGTTGCTCTTTCACCAATAAAAACCCTGACTGTGAGTGTGGCACCCGGGAAGACATGAAACACTATTTCCTGGATTGCACGCTACACAACAGCCAGAGAAAACTAACGATAGAATCAATAACCGAAGCCAACCACAATAAACCAAATTACACCTAACTTTTTACTTAACCCTGATAAATATCTAAAACATAAAACCTTCAAAGCAGTATATCAATTCGTCCAGTCCACCAAACCAAAACTATAAGTGCCACGTACTGCCCGCCTTGCCAGCGTTCGGTCGACGCGAACGACCAACCCGACTGATCGCAGGCAGGATGGGAAACCCATTGGGCTCCTGGCAGTCATAAAGTTAAAAACTAAAATTAGACAATTATCGCAACCACCCGCCTGTACGTCTCCCGGGGGGAAGAGCGACCTTCTGCACTCGACCGACATGCACTCCAATCCGGGGGACCAACGGAGGGAAGGTGGTGATCTATAATTAAGATAAGTAATTAATACGCTGCTTAACTCGTGACACCCGTGACTCCCTGGATGGAACATCCACCCTACGCACTCGAACAGACCACGTATTCCAACCCGGGGAGAGAACGGTGAAACGACAAAAGTAAAAGCATATACCTAGCCAAATTAGCTGGCACAAATTCAGCAATAAATTTAACAATTACTCAAAACCACCCGCCTGTACATCTCTCGGACGGAAGAGCGACCTTAAGCACTCGACCAAACAAGCACTCCAACCCGGGGATCAACGGCGGGATGGTTGTGAATGATTTAATAACCGCTAGATATGACAGTGCTTGAATCGTGACATCTGTGACCCTCTTGGTGGAACATCAACCCTACGCACTCGAACAGACCACGTATTCCAACCCGGGGGGAGAACGGTGAAACGACAAAAGTAAAAGCATATACTCAACCAAATTAGCTGGCATAAATTTAGCAATATAAATTAACAATTACTCAAAACTACCCGCCTGTACATCCCTTGGATGGAAGAGCGACCTTAAGCACTCGACCAGGCACTCCAACCTGGGGATTAACGGCGGGACGGTAGCGAGTGATTAATAACCACTAGATATGCCAATGCCATCCAGACCTAACCACGATAACCATATTATTCTACTGTAAATATGTTCATGTTCTGAAGCTCGTGATTGACAACTGGCATACACCACCCGCTAACGACACATTAGTTGTTTGTATTTTTTTTTTTTTTGTTGTTGTTGTTGTTGTTGTTTATTTGTTTTTATTTATTTTATTTTTTATTTCGGTTTTTTTTTTTTTTTTTTTTTTCTCTTTCTTTCTCACTAAGACAGGATCGAAGTCGCAATAACCCATTTGGCTAATTAACCAGCCAATCAACATCATTAGATAATCAACCAAGATAGGACACCACTAATTATCGCCTATTGTTTTGCAGCACTCTCATTGGTCCAATCCAGCCAATCACGGACCAAGAACCCCACTACACCTTACTGTAAATAAACTGCACGAATTTGTCTTTGCACCCACACCATTTTTTCTTTTCTTTGTTTGTTTGTTTGTTTGTTTGTTTTTGTTTTTTTTACTGATTCATTCCATCTTAGCTAACTAAGGTAAGTCAACTAGGGTTCCAGAAGCAAAGACATGCAGGAAAACCGATACCCAACTATCCAGATAGCCTGAAGACAAACCAAGTAAGCCTACTAAAATCCTATATTTAGGGGGCGGGAATCAAAATTCTTCAAACTAAGTACCTAGATCGGTGCATATTTGTATACAATTGCTACTTGCCACATTTAGTTTCGTTTTATTGCATTGGTAATAAAGTTAAGTATGCCAAGCACTAGGCTTTTGAACCAATACCTACACTATAAGGGTTTAACCCTTCAAATTAGATAGCTAGGCTAGTTTAACTCCCCCTCCGTCATTGTATTCAATGCTATACAAGGACGGAGGGAGATGGGTGGTCATGAATGACCGTTGAACTCACTAGAATAGGGACTTAAGACAATAAACTTTCAAACTTTATTTCGATTCACTCAGGCCGTCAAACGACAGCATATGAGGACATATTTTACAATAGTTATTTACAGTGACAAGATGACAACAGGAGTTCTTCATAGAATATATACAGACATAATTCAAAATATCTATATACACATTTTAAAAAGAAGACACGTGGTGACAGAACATTTAAATAAAGCAGATAAATCTTTATACGTCAGTACTTTTAAAAGTATAAAATGATATCGGAGATGTTTATCTATGGTTTACTAAATTTACTTGTAATTTCAGAGATTAGTTTTGACAATTTACGGAGAGTGCTTATTTTATTACAATTAAACAGTTCTTTGAATTTAAGAGTGCTAGGTTTTTTTATAATAATATGGCTTTATAAACCTTTTGCGTGTATTCGTAAAATAATTACATTTAAATAAGTAGTGATATTCATCTCCAATATCATTTTCTTCGCACAATGTACATAATCTATTTTCGACTGGGATGCTATTCCAGCGTCCTGTTTCTATGGGTAAATAATGATTACATGTTCTGAATTTCAGAAGGTTGGTCCACAATTTTTCGGGTAATTTAATAAAGTATTTTTCCCAAATTTAAAGTTTGTTTAAAAATAGAATATGTTTTGCCTTTGGATGTAGACTCGATGTTGTTATGCCATGTTTGTAGGTACTGGTCTAGTTGCCTTCGTTTAACATGCTCGGTTAGTATTTTTACGGATGGGAAATTTTTCGACATATAAATATCGGTCATGCCTAGGTTATTTAACAGGTGTATTAAATTTTCTAGCCAGTTATAGCTGTGCCCGTTTGCAACAGATTCTTTTATCATATAATTAAGAATTAAATTAGTAATTTTTGTAGATTTACCTTTAACTATACGTGCCCAGAATCCTATAATTCTTTGATCTATAACTAGTTTTAGTGGCGTTCTACCAAGTTCCCCATATAACATACAAATAGACGTACCCTTTTTTACTGGCAATAACCGTCTGAGAAAATTTATATGAATATTTTCTATTATGTCCACATTTTCGTATCCCCAGATTTCACAGCCATACAAAAGTATTGGGAGGACCATTGAATCAAATAATTTAAGCTTGCAATCAATTGGCAAATTATTATCCTTGGCTTTAGATAAAACAAAATATATTGCTTTAGTTGCACGCTGAATTAAACATTGTTTTGTTATTTTAAATTTGTTTTGTTTAGTGAACGTTAAACCTAAATATTTGTATTCTTTAACATTTTGAAGAGACTTATCTCCGAGAGTAAACTTTTTCTTATAGTCATTTGCATTTCCATTAAATATTATTATTTTTGTTTTTTCACTGTTTACTTTAAGTTTCCATTTTTTGCAGTATTCCAAAAAGACATTTAGATTTTTTTTGCAAATCGTGAGCATTGGTTGCTAGTAGTGCAGTATCGTCGGCATATAGGAGACAAAGTAAGTGGATACCGATGTCTAGAAAGCAATCGTGGTCATCTATAGCGGTGGCTACCCCCCGAGCAGTTAGAATTTAGTAGGTGGTTTTCTAAGTCATTTAAATAAAGTGGAATAGGTACAACCTTAACACAAAACTAGGATTCACACACAGACTACACGCTCACTGCATCAGTACACAGGGTGCATTGACTAATGATAACAATGCACCCGCCCCCATTTAATGGTCCAGCACGTCCTCTAATAAGGAACCGGACAAAAGAATACCGTTCCGAGTACACAATTGCAATGCACCCGGAGGAAGCTGAACAAAAGAATATCGGCCTCCCCCATCCAAACCCCCAATACTTGCTGCTGGTAATAACTTGGTACTTGGTGATGCCTCGACCAGAAGCGGCCCCCTATGGGCAACCTAGGGAGACACCACAGCATCGTAAAGGTCTAAAATTAACGAGCTACTCTCGATTCACTAATATCAAAAACTATATTAGCTCGGCCATTTACCTTTCGACCGACCGTTCAAAATTGCGCCAAATTCCCTCAATCAAAATTGCGCACCCTTTTCTCTTTGGCATTTAACTGCTCCATTCAAATTCCATAGCACCACCACCACCCCCATCCGCCTGCTACCGATTTGATCGGGCTGCTGGTGCTCCCTTGCACCTGTCAGTGCAGGCGGTCCCTCCTCTCCCCTCCCCCCCCCCCCTACCTTTCCTGTCATGGACGGAGGACAGACGTGCGCTACAACAGCTTGTTCTGAATGTGCACGTAAAACCCTATGACATGACATGACAACATATATCGCGTCATAATACATACCGAGACGATACGATTTTTACGTCAACGAGTGATGTGTGAAAAACATATTTTCACTCATTGCTTCGCAATTCGTAAAAATATGTTTTTCACACAACACTCGTTGACATAAAAATCGTATTCGGAAAACCCCCCACCATGAAATGGTCTATTTATTATATACATATTTCCTAATTTTTGACAATATCTTTCGCTTTTTGGTAATATCTTTCGCTTATCCTATCGAAAACACGTAACGTCATGATATATTTCTTCCTATGGAACTTTGCCTGAAAATTTACTTGACCATGGACTTTTAAAAAAAAAATTGAATAAAATTTATCTTTATTAACATTTATTTAACAATAATGCGGTGCAAACATATCTGACAAAGCGATCCCCCCAAAACTCCCACAAACACAAAAGACCAAGACCAAATTGTTTAACATTCAGAGCGAACTGTTGTAGCACACGCCTGTCCTGGGCACATTCAGAGCAAACTGTTGTAGCACACGCCTGTCCTGGGCACAAGTACCGTTCCTCCGTCCAGGACAGGAAAGGGATGGGGTGGGTGAAGGAGGGACCGCCTGCACTGGCAGGTGCAAGGGAGCACCAGCAGTTCAACCGTAGTCGGTAACAGGCGGGAGGTCGTATGGTGCTATGTAATTTGGAATGTCCCGTAGAATTAAGCCAAAGGAGATGGTGCGCATTTTAATGAAGGAAGTTTGGCGTAATTTTGATGGTCGTTTCTAAAAATAGTAAAAAAAAATAAAACGAGCCGAACGCCGTTAAATTCTTACACTTACACTCAATGACACTACATTGTGTCATCATTATTTAGCTTCGTATTCAATTCGTTTTACATATTTTATCATAATTGCACTTCGTATCCCTTTTTTTTTTTTTTATAGGTACAGTTGTTTAAATTACTTTTTTTTTTTTCAAATACTATCAAATGCATTGGTAATGATTAATTTTAAATACGAAGAAACAAGAAAAAGGGAGATAATTTAATCATACACTTTTACAAAAAAGTAAATACGATTTCTATATTTTCACTGTAGCTAAAATACAGTGAAAATATGACTTTTCACCGGATATCACTTTTATGGTTTCCGTAGATCTCAGGGCCGTAGCTAGCAGGGGGGCAAAGGGGTGGTGGTGGTGGTGGGGGGGAGGGCAGTCTTCGGAAATCAGCATAGAAACTTAAAGAAAAGGAGCTTTAGACTATTAACTACTCAGTTGCCCCCTCAAACAAAAAATCCTAGCTACGGCCCTGGATCTATATATTTCATTGCTATGTATATAATAATACTGGATATCGTATGTTCCACCAGCATTTTTACTGTGACCTCACACATATTTGTGATGTTCTTGCAATGCAGGTTAATAATGATACGTTTTTATTGTTTGTCTTAAAACACCTAGCACTGCGACTTAAAAGTATAACTGCATTCTGGTAATATAGACTACAATAATGTAACTCTTTTTTTTGCTTAGATTCATATCAGTTTAAACAAAGAAGAGAAAAATTAAGTCTTTGTCTTGAAGAAAATACCTGTAATTAAACGGTTCAAAAAAGAGAAAGGAAAAGAATGTTTGGGAGGAAAGAAAGAAATGTTTTATTTAACGACGTACTCAACACATTTTATTTACGGTTATATGGCGTCAGACCACGCAGATATTGAGAGAGGAAACCCGCTGTCGCCACTTCATGGGCTATTCTTTTTCGATTAGCAGCAAGGGATCTTTTATATGCACCATCCCACAGACAGGGTAATACATACCACGGCCTTTGTTACACCAGTTGTGAAGTATTGGCTGGAAACAGAAATAGCCCAATGGGCCCACCCACGGGGATCGATCCTAGACCGACAGCGCATCGAGCGAGCGCTTTACCACTCGGCTACGTCCTGTACCCTACAACGGTTCACTTTCCCTACAAACCGGCCTTTGACATACCAGTATTGAAGTATTGGCTGGAACGAGAAAACCCTAAATGAGTCTGTCCACCTAGGAAGGTCGATTATTCATTTTCATGCTTATATCCAAGTACGGTTGAAGCACGCTGTCCTGGGCACACACCACAGCTATCTAGGCTGTCTGTCCAGGACAGAGGGTTAGTTGTTAGTGATTAGTGAAAGAGAAGAAGGTGTAGTGGTCTTACACATACCCACTGATTCGTTAAAACTCGCCCTAGGTTGGAGCCGGCACCGAGCTACGAACCCTGTACCTACCAGCCTTATGTCCGATGGCCTAACAACCATGGACGCCACCGAGGCCGGTGGGTCCATTGTACCACCCACCGCACCCCAAGCGCAGATAACTAGTTGCAAACAACAGACACTCATGGCAGCACTACATCCCACAGTGTGTACTTTCAGGTAAATATATCAATATATTATATATAATTAACAAACAAAATTCTTGTTAACTTTCAAAAGGTAATTATTTACTGTCTGTATTTAATCACGGTGTTCATAGGTTTTATGAGAGAACTTTAATTGTTTTGACTTTCTCCAGTTTCTATGAAACGACTGTTTTTATCGTCAGGTTTTACATGGTATTATTTAGTTCCCTTTCAAGCGGCCGTTCTACTACTGGACTACATTCCAGTCCAAATAAAACAGTCAGGTCTCAGTACGAAACATACTATTGACATGGCACTTAGAACATCTTAGCAACACCGAACATATCGAAATATTAAACGAACAAAAGGTTCGCTGCCATATTGATGTGTACAATCGCAAGTTATACCACACGCTTGTTACTCCTCCCACCCTTTTAACGAAGGATGTGTGTGGGTGTGTGTACGGGGGGTAATTTGATTAAACGCGAGCTGGAAGTGGCATGGTGCACAACACTATAGCAAGACAATCGGACCGCCGCTTCTTCCAGAAACTCATTACAAATGTGAATCTTTAAACAATAGCACATAATCATATTATTATGTAGGTCACAGTGACCTGTTGTAATGGTGACACTCAGAGTTCATGGCCGTTATCAGTTACAACTGATTAATGTTTTAACCGTTATGATTATAAGGATATTATTAAAGGTCACTGTTCAGCACGTTTTGTTTGTGGCTGTAAAATACCCCACTCGATATTTTATTTTTGTTTTGTTTTAAAAATAACAGACACCAATAACAGCTACATTGAAAAGTTAAAGTTTGTTTTGTTTAACGACACCACTAAAGCACATTGATTTATTAATCATCGGCCATTAGCAGCAAGAGATCTTTTATATGCACCATCCCACTGACAGGATAACACATACCACGGCCTTTTATATATCAGTCGTGGTGCACTGGCTGGAATGAGAAATAACCCAATGGACCCACCAACGGAGATCGAACCCAGGCCGACTGTGCATCAAGCGAACGCTTTACCACTGGGCTACCTCCCGCTCCAAGCAATATTGAAATACAGAATACATGCAGGTAAGATAGGGTTGGGGTTTTTTGTAGACAGATTATTATAATGAACCACTACACATGACGTCACAACACGTTTTAACAAGGTATGGGGAATACAGAATACATAAAATTAAAATTAAGAACCGAATTATAAACAGAGCACAGCACAAACATGCCGCAGGTAACATCAATAAAAACAGATTGTACACACATGCATATATATATATATATATATATATATATATATATATATATATATATATATATATATATATACTGAAACAGAAAATTAATGCACGACTAGCGTAATAATGTCTGTTTAAAATATAAAGATGTAGGGCCGAATTTACGAAGACTGGTTTTTGTTTTCTGTATACTACCAAATCAAATCCCATAGACGACAATAGTAACATATGTGGCTAAAACTCCTACCTGCAGCGTATCAATCGACATAAACGCCACGGATATAAATACTACCACCCCTCAGCCTTAAAGTGAATCAGAAAAAAATGGGGGTCAAGCTGCTCATTTCTGAGATAACGGGCAGCGTCTATGACTACCCTAGTTCCGCACAACATTCGAGTACATGTTTACATGTTTCAAGCACAAGGCTACTTGACACAGTGGTACTAGATATAATAGAATTGCATAATTTTTTTTACAACCAACACACTCACATTTATCACCAATCACAGGACTTGCGGTGTTTATTTCTCTATCAGAAGTTGTGTGCAACTCGAACTTTGACCCAGCCGGAAGTTATTTGGTTTAGTGCTACCTACACGCAGTTGTTTAAGCATTGTAAATGTTTGTAGTTACACGCGTGTAAGACATAAACAGGCTTCGTCAATTCGGCCCACCGTGTGCGACTGAATGACGATAACACAATTAATGAGGGTTTCAGCTACAATCAAGTTTTGCCGTCACAATTTTAATTTATGCGATGCTTTATTTCCTTCCATTAGTATAACGTCAATGCACATCCACACGCACATTTCAATCCACCCGAACCATACTGTCACAACACACGAGACAACGGCAAAGCCAATTCGGAATATTGATAGACAATGTTAATCAAGAAATACATCGACATTTTTAGTACAGGAGGCTAGGAAATAACAATGCAGGTATTTCACATACAGCTGCGTCTGTTCACTTACCTAAGCTTGCTGGATCGACATCTTGTAGGGTTTACCTGCGAGAATAAAAGAATTGTTTTAAAGGGCGCTTCCACGACCAATCGATAATCTGAAATATGGATTATGTTACAAAAGTCGAGGTATGGCTCCACTGCAGTGGCTGCTGGCATGGCACTGCAAATAGGGCTGATCGCGAGTCCACGACTGTCACAGGACAGGAAGAGGGGCGGCGGGAGGATAACCAAACGACTACGGATGCAGGACCAGGATGCTACAAATGAAGCAATTTACAGCACATCAAACACGTGTTGTTTTATTGTATCCACGTGGATTAACCCACTTCAGAGTTATACTGTTAACACGCGGCGCATAGATTACTTAGATGTTTACAGTTCTTGATTTTTATTACTATAAATTAATTAATATATGTCCGTCCGTCCGTCCGTCCGTCCGTTCCTCTCTCTCTCTCTCTCTCTCTCTCTCTCTCTCTCTCTCTCTCTCTCTCTCTCTCTCTGCCTGTGTGTCTGTCTTCTGTGTCTGTCTTACTGTAAATTAATTAATTAATCTCTCTCTCTCTCTCTCTTTCTCTCTCTCTCTCTCTCTCTCTCTCTCTCTCTCTCTCTCTCTCTCTCTCTCTCTCTCTCTCTCTCTCTCTCTCTCTCTCTCTCTCTCTCTCTCTCTCTCACTCACACACACACACACACACACACACACACACACACACACACACACACACACACACACTCTCACTCACTCACTCACTCACTCACTCACTAGCTCACTTATTGACGCAGATACCAATACCGGTTTAGGTGCAACAGTAAACCATTAGCAAAATCGATACAAAAACGAAAATGGTATCGTATATAGTATATATTTACATTAACGGTTTGTAAAAAAAAAAAGGACGTTAAGATTTATTTTTTTTACCAAGAGCCAGTGATAAATAATATATGAAAATTACATTATGTACTCAAAATAAATACTGTAATAGATCTTATATGATGTACGCCACTAGGAAAAATCACCACGAAACAGGTAAAATGTAGCTGGGTCGTAAACACATTATGTTTTTTCCACGAACGCTCATGGTAAAAGTCTTTGATTTCACAATTACTTAATTTGCGACCGGCGTTGTAATGTAAAACGATCTCTGCCCAAGCTATGTTTCGCTTGCCAACAATTAGATTCACTATACAGCTCATGCAGCTGCTTTGTGCAGGAAAAAAAAATCGTTTTGAACTTGAATTAATTCCAGAAAACTAGTGAGCGGTCCTCCATTACCATTTAACGGCGAACAATAATCAAGTTTGTCTGGCGCCACATCAAACACGCTTCCTCTTATCGCGAAGAGCAAGAGAGTGCATGCAATATTTCAACTAAGTCTTGGAAATAAAAAAAAGAACAATAAACGCCTGTTTTACTTACAACAGGCAGTTACGTAATTAAAATTAGGTCATGCTAATAGAAGTTTAATGGCGGCTTAGCACAAACACACACATACCAGTTTTAAGTGTGGTGACAGACAGACGCTAACATTACATCAAAGTAAAATTCACTTGAGAGGCTTTTAGAAATAATGGAGAAAAAATTGTGTGTGTGTGTGTGTAAGAATATTTTCAAATGATTTTACTTGCATTCTGCCAGGCTTTTAAAAACAGATTGCTTAAGTCGGCTCAGCTTACACTGTTATATATGATGACTAATTTAGCTTTAAATAGGGTTTTAGAACAGTGGATACTATTTTTACTATCCGTAGTCTAATGAAAACCACACTAGGTAATAAGAAAATACTGTACATTACTGTGCTTTTATGGACTACTAGTATAGCAAAGCTTTCGATACTGTGGAAGCTAAAGCATTGTGGTTGAAAATCGCTAAGCCAAGCTTAAATAGTAAACTTATAAATGTTGTAAACTTAATGTATGGGCAAATGAAATCATGTGCGAAGTATCAAACAAATGTATCTAAATGTTTCTGTTACAAATCCGGTTTAATACAGGGCGAAGCTCTGTCACCACTCGTGTTCTCGTTATTTGTTAATGATCTAGAAATGGAAGGAAGGAAGGAAATGTTTTATTTAACGACGCACTCAACACATTTTATTTACGGTTATATGGCGTCAGACATATGGTTAAGGACCACACAGATATTGAGAGAGGAAACCCGCTGTCGCCACTTCATGGGCTCTTTTCGATTAGCAGCAAGGGATCTTTTATATGCACCATCCCACAAACAGGATAGTACATACCACGGCTTTTATTACACCAGTTGTGGAGCACTGACTGGAACGAGAAATAGCCTAATGGGTCCACCGACGGGCATCGATCCCAGACCGACCGCGCATCAAGCGAACGCTTTTCCACTAGGCTACGTCCAGCCCCAATCTAGAAATGGTGCTATCAAACACGACTAATCAATAAAGTTTGTTTTGTTTAACGACACTACTAGAGCACATTGATTAATTAATCATCGGCTATTGGATGTCACACATTTGGTAATTCTGACTCGTAGTCATCAGAGAAAACCCGCTACATTTTGTCCTAATGTAGCAAGGGATCTTTTATATGCACCATCCCGCAGACAGGATAACACATACCACGGTCTTTAATATACAAGTCGTGGTGCACTGGCTGGAATGAGAAATAGCCCAATGGCCCCACCGACGGGTATCGATCCCAAACCGACCGCACATCAAACGAGCGCTTTACCACTGGGCTACGTCGCACCCCTTATTTTAATCAGGGCCATCGTTCGATGTCATTTGAGGAATACATATACACATTATATAATATACATGTATAGCTGTGAAATGAGGGGCTTCAATGAAGTCATGACAGTATACATATGAATTATGTATACGTATTTTAGGTGTAAAAACAAACACATCAAACATGATGATATATTATGAACTAGACCGAACCCCCCCCCCCCCCCCCCCCCCCCACACACACACTTCCCTCATATATAAGCAGGAATATCCTCATTGTAAAATATTGATTAAAGCTGCTAAATACCGAACAATGTATCTCGAAACAGTGTTATGCCACCTTTGAAGACATGAGAAAACCACGCACAACTAACTGGGTCAGGCAAATACAGGATTTATTATTCAGCTCTGGTTTTAGCTATAAATATAACCAAAGTGCTGAAAATAGCAAATTATTCCTATGGCAGTTAAAACTGAGAATGACAGGTCAATTTATTCAGTCTGTTTTTACTGTACCTCTCCAAACATATTGCAAATAATTTATCCTTACAATCTTATCAACCCTACTGAATGAAATTGTTTTTGTGTAAGTGCAGGGTGTCTGAATATAACCTCTTTAATCTTTATAGAAACGGACAAACAATATAGCCAGAAACGACAGAATCTGCTCTCATTGTAAAATGAATGTAGTAGAAGACGAGTACCATTCCATCCTAGTCTGACCATTTCACAGTACGATAAGAAGCAGATCTATATATTAACCCATATTTTGTTTTCTTACAACAAACCGTCAAACAGTTAAATCTACTACTGCCCATTGATAACACAACACGCATGGTTAGACTATACACTTGTGATTAACGCTACCAAATGCAGAACAACCCACGTAAAAACGAAGAATACACCTGAAAATATTAGTTTATATATTTATGTAATTAACTATACATTTGCTATTGATGTTACTATTATTCTATGTTTGTTCCTCTCTCGTCTGTGAACATTATTATAGTCTCTCTCTCTCTCTCTCTCTCTCTCTCTCTCTCTCTCTCTCTCTCTCTCTCTCTCTCTCTCTCTCTCTCTCTCTCTCACGCACACACACACACACACACACACAGATATATATATATATATATATATATATATATATATATATATATATTTGGTGCATGTATGCTTATCTTATGTATAAACCTTATGTTTTTGGCAAAGTCGTGAGTTGTTATAGTGCTAATATTAGTTTGCGGACACCATTTCCTGATTGTAATGGCACACACTATTTTGAAACTGTCAGTTGTTCGTATGTATTCACATCAATATTATTTATGCTGTATAAACTATAAATGTATTTAAAATTCCACTCCCCAAAAAACCCATGTGAACATTCCGGATCAACCCTAATATCCGTTCGGCTTATTTATCTACAGAGACGTAGAGACTTTTTATATTTTTGATTAATTTGTATGTTTCGTTTATTGTCAAAAGCTTATTGTAATATTACAATGATGTACCCATATATACATGTATTAGCATTAATATCTTTGTTTTTTAAATTTAGTATAAATGTGAATATTTGTTTATTGTATATATCGTCTCTCATAATGGCTTATGTACTTTTATATGTTTATTTTAAGTGTAATTATGTTGTGCATGAGGTGAGACGTAAATAAAGATATCGTCGCGTGAGAGCTAAAAGTCTAAGTGGCAGATACGACCTAAAACGTCTTTTTTGCATATTTGGAATCGCCATCCCCGATTACATATTGTCACAAAAAATCATAGCTGTGTCCCTAATAGCATCGCTTATACAGAAGGATTTAAATGGTCGTAAGTGAATCACAGATACCAATTTGCACGAAAATAGACGTAACTGACACATACGATTTTCCTCTGATTTGCTTGCTGTCCATTATGTGAACACGACTGGTCGTATGTGGTAGATACACCCTTTTTAAATACAGTTCGTTATTTAATTATGTCTTACATAGGTCGTATGTGCCAAATATGACCCATATGCATTCTTTATTATCGGTTTGTGACAGAAATTACAAATGCGAAGTACAATTATGAATAGAGCATACATTATGTCAATATTTTTATGTGCTTGAATCCTAAAAATAATATGACTTTTGTCGTTGTGAGAGCCTGGTCTAATATGGGAGAAAAAAATGATACTGCATGCAATGATCCATTTCGCAACAGACAAGAATCGTGTCTGTATATATAAGTAGGAATTGCAGTAACATTAATGTTTGTATGGTTTGCTATTTTATGTGCACCATAATTATAATAATAAATATGTTTTGGTGAATTTTCTTGAAAAACAAATATCTATTTAGTTTTTTTTAATCAAAGCAAAGTTTCCAACATGTAATTTGTATCTGTAGATACAATTGTAATTCATTATAATGTTGTATGAGGCATATACGACCAAAGTGCAAGCTTAATTACACTGATTTTGGATGTATTTAATTGTATGTTACGGTGATCAAGTTCCGTCTTTCAGCTGCCTTTGGAGGTCTATAGGATTGCCCTACATGTAGGCATTATGGATTAACAATATTGCACATACAAACGCAATTGTAAGTTATCCAGGACAAAGTCCAGTAACAGAAGACAGTGTAATCGGATGTAAGGTTAAAAGGCGAATAAAGTGAATGTGGCCTCAACATAAACGATAGCAAGATCTATGAATTTTGATTAACATTACAGTCAACGAATATTTGCAACAGAATGTTAAACGTGAACATGACACAACACACACACACACCAAAACATTAGCACAACATAGCACGCACAACAAAAGCTGAACATGAAATAGCACACACAACATAAGCTGAACATGACATAACTCATACAACAGGACCTGAACATGACATAGCTCACACAACAGGACATGAACATGACATAGCTCACACAACAGGACCTGAACATGATATATAGCATACACAACAGAACTTGGCACATCAATGACAACAAGACCTGAACATTACATAGCAAAAAGCTGAACATTAGAAAATAATCACCATAGAAAATGAACATGACATAGCACCTGCAACAGTTTATTTGTTTGTTTTGCTTAACGACACCACTAGAGCACATTGATTAATGAATCATCGGCTATTGGATGTCAAACATTTGGTAATTATGACTCGTAGTCATCAGAGGAAACCCGATACATTTTTTATAATGCAGCAAGGTATCTTTTGTATGCACTTCCCCAGACAGGACAGTGCATACCACGGCCCTTATCCAGTCACTTGCGACAGAACCTGAACATGACATAGCACTCACAACAGAATCTGAACATAATAGAGAACTCACAACAAAACCTGAACGTGACATAGTACACACAACAGAACCTGAAGAAGAACATGACAGAACACACATACAACATACCATGATCATGACGTAGCACACACAAGAGAACTTGAACATGACATATCACTCACAACAGACCCAGAAAATTATTTAGCACACACAACAGAAACCGGAGGATTGATCGCTTAACACTCAATAAAACACGAAGAGAACACTGCACATAACATAGTCTGGAGATATCACTGAACACACATCATACATAACCTGGAGAGATCTCTGAACAAAGTAGAACCCGAAGAGATCACTGAACACGATAGAATCTGGAGAGATCACCGAACACACAACAGAACCTGGAAATATCACTGGACTCACAACAGAACCTGGATAGATAACCGAACACGCAATAGAACCTGGAGAGATCACTGAACACACAACATAACCTGGAGAGATCACTGAACACACATCATAACCTGGAGAGATCACTGAACACACAACCGGACACACAACGGTACCTGGAGAGATCACTGAACACACAATATAACCTAGAGAGACCACTGGACACATAACAGAACCCGGAGAGATTACCAAATACACAACAAAACCAGGAGTGTGCACTGAACACACAACAGAACCCGGAGAGTACACTCAACACACAACATAACCTGGAAAGATCACTGGACACACAACAGAACCTGGAGAGATCACTGGACACACAACGGAACCTGGAGAGATCACTGAACACGCAATATAACCTGGAGAGATCACGGGACACACAACAGAACCCGAAGAGTACACTCAACGCACAGCAGAAGCTGTAGGGGTTACTGTTCACTCAATATAACCTGGAGAGAATCCTGCATACTCAACAGGTGGACATGGTATAGTGTTCACTACTTCTGGATTTGATATTCAGTACACACCCTCATTGGAAATAAAAACCTTTGAATGAGCTTCACTTGAACCCGGTGTATCCCAAACCAATAAGATGCTAAACATAGTTTCTTCATTAAGAATACCAGCTTCAGTTTGCTTAACTATTCTAGTTTGTCTGTTGCACTGGCTGATAAACCAGGTATTCTTGAAACTAGTGAAGTACACCCTGAGGCAGCAGAACCAGGAACTATCTGCAAAAGGACTCCCATGGCTCAAAGAACATGGAAAGAACACTGCACACAACATGACATCAGCTTTTCTGATGACTCACCAGGAACGAATACTTGCCTAGAAAAAGAGGTTTTGTATGGACAAGTCGTCTGATTCTAATGCACCATCATCAAACAACGAACATGGAGCACTACCACCACAGTGTTTCTGCTAGAAAGAATATTTTGGGTATGGCTCTATGTAATTGGATGCAACCACAGTCAACAGGGGTATGGGGGGCGGGGGGGGGGGGGGGGAGGTCCTCCCTCAGAAAGAAAATGGGTTACATTTAGGGTTAGGATTAAGAAAATCATACAGTAATGATAAGAGTAATTAATTTTGTCAAAAAGTTAACTTACAATAAATTCTGCAAAAATATTTGGGTATGACACCATACCTTTTTACTCTCTGGTAGAAACCCTGCACCAGACTTAGTCACACAAAGAAAACAAGGATTTCACGAGTCAAGAGTAGTTTGATTTTATTTATCATATTATTTATTATTAACAAAAGTCAAATAACTTTTTTCACGTAATATTTTGTTTAAGCGGTGATTTTATTAATACGTACTTCCATTTGTATTCCTTGTTGAATGTTTGCTTCTAAATATGTTCTATTTACAAGCTTTCTCCCTTTTAAAAATAAATATGTGATTTGCAAAACTGAAATGTTTCAGAAGTGATGGTTCTTTCAGAATAAATATTCAAATTTACTTGATACACTGTTGGTCGTAAGTGACGCATTTAATTCAATCGTGAATAATTGTCGTAACTACAACTATTTAAGCAAATAACTAAAACACCTAATATGGTATAAATACTGCAAATATACAAAGAAATCATAAATATGTTCAACTTTCATTGTCATTAAAAGAAATTCGACATCTTAACTACTGATCAAGAAAAATAGTTTTCCTTCATTATCTCGGCTTTTTAAAAATGAATTTTGATGCACTTACGTCCTACTGGCTATCACGCGACGATAACTGTCTGTCTGTCTAGCACGATTACATGCCAGCAAATTCCAGCATAACACTGGACTAATTACTTGTAGTGTTACCAATAGTGATGCAAAATAATTACAACCGTATGTAATATAACCATTTATCCTATAATAGCCATGTCATAAACCCATTTGATATTTACCATTATTAACTCGGTTAATACTTTTTTTGCTGACAATGGGTCATTTGTTTACAGCCAACAAGACTTGTATACCTGAGCGTAACGTTTTGATGAGATTTAGTTAAAGTGCGTGAAGTCATATTGCCGGTGAGGCGACTTCAGAACTTTGATTTACTAAATATCGAATTAAAATGCTATTTTAGAAGTGCTATCGTCTAGTTAATCGGTATTTGTCGAGGTTCCGCCGAGACAAATACTCATTAATATAGACTCGGTTGATATTTTTCATATTAAAAAACACCACTCGTGACGAATCTTTTATGTATGATACATTTGTTTCTCTTTCACGAAGTCGAACGATTCAGTGCATATATTTTGGCAGTTCTCTGCTGAAACTGTCGACTCTGTCAGGAGACGCGTGTGTCATACACACAACGAGCCGAGACGAGACGTATATAAACTATGAATACTGGTGTTATTGGCATACTCTCTAGTTTAAACATATTATGTTAGATTTATATCTCAAGCTCAGACAACTACGTTAGGATATTAGGATTTTAACTGAGCCTCTAGACGTTTCTTTTTAAAAAATATTATTTTGCAGATTCATTTTGTCCACCCCCACTCTCTCCCCCAACCTATTCAATTTAAGCCAGGTATGGTCCTAAAAATTACCTTCAACTTGATACACAATAGTATCTAGTTTAATAATATGTTTTTTTGCCCAATAATAGTGTCTTAAACAATGTGACCTAGTGAAATACTATTGCCATCAGGAATGAAAATCGAAAAAAAACATACAGTGTGTGATATCATTTTCTAATTGAACATATCACTCTGACAGAAACCGTTATATTTGAACTATAATTATGCGTAATAAATATACTTACGACGCGTACACGAACCAATAAATCCACATTAACCGTTAACGTAACTCGAATGGACGTACATCTGTTGCATTGACTGTTGTGTAAGCAGTCTAGTTTTCACTGACCCGTACGTAGAGTATCACAATAGCGTGTTTATTTTATTCATTTCCTTGTTTCCGTATCTTATTCGTCACAAGTTGACGAGTTAAAACAACACCGCTTAACGCCACAACGCTCTCAGTGTATTAAGTTATTCTATATTTTCAAGCGCGTGTGCTGGGGGAGGGGTTCTATGTTCAACCCTCCCACCCTGCTCCAGAAAATTTTATTTTTAAAAATATATTTTCAGGGACAGCATGTCCCCCATCAAAAAACTTCGCTAGCTAGTCTAGGACCCCCTTCCACTCCCCCAACACACATACATTTTTTATAAAAAAAACTTTTTATCTGTATATCATATGTCAGTTTAATTTAGATTATTTATTTTTATTACAAAATATATTTTAATTTATTCTTAAAAGAAAAATTCCGGTAAATGTTTTTTTCCTATGATTATAATATTTCAATGCATGTGAAAATATTTAAAGGGAACACATCTATTGGCAATTTGATATATCTGTGATATTTGTATTTTTGCACAGTTCTTTTACACTGTTTTAATTTCATTGTTGAATTTTATATTGATGTTGATCATCACACTATTTTTGCAATTACCATAGTTTGACAACCAATAGCCGATGTCTTTTTCGTGCTGGAGTGTCGTTAAACATTCATTCATTCATTCATCTATTGGCAATGTTCCATTCAGAGGGTGCAATCTACTCCAGTCGTAGAGCACTCATCTAGGGACGGATTGCGATATTCCAAAGTACACTAACATGCATCAGGCCTATATAGTTACAAATGACCCCTTACTGCTTAATTACTAGCGTAGCCTATGTGGTCGCAGTGCGTTTCCTCTCGTTGTGTCGACCATGCACATACTCGTATAACCATATATTAGACATCAATTAGCCTTAAACAAATATTCCTTTCCTCCCTCCATTCTCCTCCCCCCCCCCCCTCTCTCTTTCTTTGTCTCGTTCTTTCTCTCTCTCTCTCTCTCTCTCTCTCTCTCTCTCTCTCTCTCTCTCTCTCTCTCTCTCTCTCTCTTTATCTCCTCTCTTTCTCGTTCTCTCTCCTCTCTCTGCCTCGTTCTCTCTCTCTCTGTATGAAACGGGAAATAGCATGTTTAAAGGATAGGGAAATTTATACGCCTGTGCAAACAGGAAACAAGTGTAATTTATGTTTTTAAAATTACAACTGGTTATCAAGCAGATATTTCACAGCGTGTTTTCATTGGTACTGGCAAGTCATTCCACCGACTAAAGTAACACATGGTTCGTTCGTTCGCTCGCTCGCTCACTCACTCTCTCACTCACTCATTTATAACTGTCAGTAGTAAACACAACATGTACAGTGAAATTTGTTTTTAAACTGATCGCATTTTGGGTTTAATGAAGAATGAAATGGTGGTTTGAATTAACTTAAGGCACGGGACCATATTGTATGTTTTAAACCGTGAACAAAGATGAATTTCATTCCTTCACTGGTACCCATTATCCCTTGTCTGAGACTGACATCACTCTCACTAAGCACGAACAACTAACCAATATTCCATGTCTATGACGAACCATTATTCTCTGTCCACGACAGACGGACGTCACTTTCACTAACCACGAACAACTAACCAATATTCCATGCCTATGACGAACCATTATACTCTGTCCACGACAGACTAACGTCACTTTCACTAACCACAAACAACTAATCATTATTCCCTGTCTATGACAGACTAACGTCACTTTCACTAACCGTGAATAACTAACCATTATTCCATGTCTATGACAGACTAACGTCACTTTCACTAACCACGAACAACTAACCATTATTCCCTGTATATGACAAACTAACGTCACTCTTACTAACCACGAACAACTAACCATTATTCCCTGTCTATGACAGACTAACGTCACTTTCACTAACCGCGAGCAACTAACCATTATTCCCTGTCTATGACAGACTAACGTCACTCTTACTAACCACGAACAACTAACCATTATTCCCTGTATATGACAAACTAACGTCACTTTCACTAACCACGAACAACTAACCATTATTCCCTGTCTATGACAGACTAACGTCACTTTCACTAACCGCGAGCAACTAACCATTATTTCCTGTCTATGACAGACTAACGTCACTTTCACTAACCACGAACAACTAACCATTATTCCCTGTCTATGACAGACTAACGTTACTCTCACTAATCGCGAACAACTAACCATTATTCCCTGTCTATGACAGACTAACGTTACTCTCACTAACCATTATTTCCTGTCTATGACAGACTAACGTCACTTTCACTAACCGCGAACAACTAACCATTATTTCCTGTCTATGACAGACTAACGTTACTCTCACTAACCGCGAACAACTAACCATTATTCCCTGTCTATGACAGACTAACGTCACTATCACTGACCACGAACAACTAACCATTATTCCTTGTCTATGACAGACTATCGTCACTTTCACTAACCGCGAACAACTAACCATTATTCCCTGTCTATAACAGACTAACGTCACTCTCACTAACCGCGAACAACTAACCATTATTTCCTGTCTATGACAGACTAACGTCACTTTCACTAACTGATAACAACTAACCATTATTCCCTGTCTATGACAGACTAACGTCACTCTCACTAACCGCGAACAACTAACCATTATTTCCTGTCTATGACAGACTAACGTCACTTTCACTAACTGATAACAACTAACCATTATTCCCTGTCTATGACAGACTAACGTCACTTTCACTAACCGCGAACAACTAACCATTATTTCCTGTATATGACAGACTAACGTCACTTTCACTAACCGATAACAACTAACCATTATTTCCTGTCTATGACAGACTAACGTCACTTTCACTAACCGATAACAACTAACCATTATTCCATATCTATGACAGACTAACTCCACTTTCACTAACCACGAACAACTAACCATTATTCCTTGTCGTTGACAGACTAACGTCACTTTCACTAACCACGAACAACTAACCATTATTTCCTGTCTATGACAGAATAACGTCACTTTCACTAACTACGAACAACTGACCAATATTCCCCGTCTATAACAGACTAACGTCACTTTCACTAACCGCGAACAACTAACCATAACTTCCTGTATATGACAGACTAACGTCACTTTCACTAACCGATAACAACTAACCATTATTTCCTGTCTATGACAGACTAACGTCACTTTCACTAACCGATAACAACTAACCATTATTCCATGTCTATGACAGACTAACTCCACTTTCACTAACCACGAACAACTAACCATTATTCCCTGTCTTTGACAGACTAACGTCACTTTCACTAACCACGAACAACTAACCATTATTTCCTGTATATGACAGAATAACGTCACTTTCACTAACCACGAACAACTGACCATTACCTCTGATCTATGACAGATTAACGTCACTCTCATTGACTATGAACAACTGACCATTACCTCTGATCTATGACAGATTAACGTCACTCTCATTGACCATGAACAACTAACCATTATTCCTTGTATACGACAAACGGACGTCACCCTCATTAACCACTAACCATTATTCCCTTTTCGTGACAGACAAACTAGATATAAAGGAATTGTAACAACTCAATGTGTTTGCCGTATCCACTTCGTGGTCACGTAAGTCTATCTCGTCTTCAACTTCACCAATAACTCCACACAGGACACAGTTGGGTGGGAGTATTTAATGATGGGGTACAAAATAAGATGTACCGGTCTCGGTGGTGTTGTGGTTAAGCCATCGGACGTAAGGCTGGTAGGTACAGGGTTCGCAGCCCGGTACCGGCTCCCACCCAGAGCGATTTTTACCGCCTCAGTGGGTAGGTGTAATACGACTACACCCTCTTCTTTCTCACGGACCACTAACCATTAACAACTAACCTACTGTCCTGAACAGATAGCCCAGATAGCTGAAGTGTGTGCCCACGACAGCGTGATTGAACCTTAATTGGTTATAAACACGAAAATATGTTGAAAAGAAATGATGTTTTCTATAATTCTATACATTTAAACATATAACAACTGACCACGTTTCAGCATAATTCACTTCAGTAAAATACACCATGATGATAATGAATGAATGAATGAATGAATGAATGAATGAATGAATGAATGTATGAATGAATGAATGAATGTTTAACGACACCCCAGCACGAAAAATACATCGGCTATTGGGTGTCAAACTATGGTAATGCAAATAAATAAAGTGATGATCAACATCAATATAAAAATTCAAGACAAACAAAAACAGTGTAAAGAACTGTGCAAAAACACAAATATCACAGAATTTTACGGATACTGAATTTTACTCAAAACTTCAATTTTGTGCTGTATTGGCCATTCTCAAAAAGAATGTTACACCCCTGCACCACGGTGAGGTTACAGCACACGCAGCGGCCATGATGATAACGATAACGTACATACCTGCTATATTCATCGACAGTATAACAGCTCCTGCTTTGTAAAACAATTTCGGTCGGAAACATTTTCTAACAGCAATATTATGTATAACATATGTGTAATCAGAAGCAACAACTGAGTAATGGTATTTGTGTTAGCGTTACCTGCATGCAGTGAGTAATAGGTAGGGTTTTTTGTTGTTATTGTTACCTGTTAATGTAATAGTATATTTTTTCTACAATACCGAGTGCAAAAAGAGTGTAACTGATACCTAGAATGTAAGCGTCATCTTTTGTTGTAAATGACAAGAAAAGCTCACCACGTGGAAACATAGGGGGTAAACGTGTCTGTACTAAAACGAGTCTAAAAAGAGCTTTGTTTGTGAGTTACAAGAATGGGCGAGGCGCTAATTAGTTGCGGTAACTCTGAGATAACGTACGGTTCTCAGGCGACTAATCACAGGTTTTGAACTCGGTGTCAACAGTTGAGACCTTCACTGTATAAGCTCGAGTCGTCAGTATTAGGAGGATAATTAATCACCACCCGCGACCAACACCGTGTAGTTGTTAGATACACAGCTTCTTCTCCACGTTATTTCTGTGACCTTAATTTCGGCTTTGTCAGCATGTGTCAATATTCTGAAAACCTTTCACTTGGTTTAGTAGTACCGGCCTCGGTGGTGTCGTGGTTAGGCCATCGAATACAAGGCTGGTAGGTACAGGGTTCGCAGCCCGGTACCGACTCCCACCCAGAGCGAGTTTTAATGACTCAATGGGTCAATGGTAAGACCACCACACCCTCTTTTCTCTCACTAACAACTATTTTTTCGTATAAGATCATTTTCATTCATTTCAACTTATTTTTGTGCTGATATCCAAGTAAGGTTCAAGCACGCTGTCCTGGGCACACACCTCCGCTATCTGGGCTGTCTGTCCACGACAGTGTGTTAGTTGTTAGTGATTAGTGAGAAAGAAGAGAGTGTAGTGGTCTTACACCTACCCACTGAGCCCTTAAGAACTCACTCTGGGTCGGAGCTGGTACCGGGTTACGAACCCTGTACCTACCAACCTGTAGTCTGATGGTTTAACCCTGACGACGCCACCGAGGCCGGTCCATATAAGATATGTATGCCAATTCTGGCGTTATGATTGTATCATAAGTATCGGATGCTGATGTGACAGGAATATGCCCCACCCCATCTCCACCCACCCCACCCGCCACCAGATTCAATGAAAGTGGATGTTTATTAACATCCCAGCATAAAAGAAAATTACCCTTTGGGTATCGGAGAAAGATATACGAACGATTGAAAGTCGATACGCCCACAATTAAAAGACGAATTAAGACCTGCCCTTCTCCATTCCCATAAGTCGCTGACATCATCAGATTCCTCTTTGAATTCGATCTTGCCACTGAAAATTAGGTCCGCAGATGTATGTGTGTGTGTGTGTGTTTGAGGGTTTTTTTCTAAATGCTCCTCGTATTTCGTTGATTGCCGATGTGAGTCTATTTCAAGGTCTTCTTATCCAGATTTAACCCGTGACCATCTTTTGTTGTCAGGCAATCACCAGCTACAAAATGCCACCACACGTTCCCGACTAATCAATTATACTTGGCATGTTTGTCAATTTGTCAAGTGTTAAATTTCCAAACATTACGTGTACATTAGGAGATCAAGTCATCTATCTTTAAACGTCTTCAGAATAGAAAATAAGTGTTACCATGGCAAATATCCAATAAATTGTGTAAATTTACGACTTTAAAATGGAACCTTTCAGAACAAGCTTAGTTATATGATTGAGATGCCTTCTCGGCTGGCCCATTAAGTTTTTTTGTGAATCAACCTGTGTTGTTCAGTTTGTGGGAAAGTGCTTATAAAAGATCCCTTGCTGCTAATGGAAAAATGTAGATGGTTTAAACCGATGACTACATGTCAGAATTACTAAATGTCTGACATTCACTGACCGACGATTAATTAATCAATGTACTCTAGTGGTGTCATTAAACAAACCAGACTTTAGCTATGATATATATTAATACTCTCCTGGCAACGTCTGGATAAAACAGAACTCGATTTGAGAGAGAGAGAGAGAGAGAGAGAGAGAGAGAGAGAGAGAGAGAGAGAGAGAGAGAGAGAGAGAGAGAGAGAGAGAGAGAGGGAGAAAGACAGATACACATACAGAGAGACAGAGAGGGGGCAGACAGACATACAGACAGAGACATACCGACAGAGATAAACAGACATAGAAAGAGACAGATAGAGGGAGAGGGGAAGATAGACATACATACAGACAGAGAGAGACAGAGACAAAGAGACACACACAGAGAGAGAGAGAGAGAGAGAGAGAGAGAGAGAGAGAGAGAGAGAGAGAGAGAGAGAGAGAGAGAGAGAGAGAGTGTGTGTGTGTGTGTCTTTAACATGCCCATATACCACTAAGGTTTCAGGCATGTCTGTCGCGGGCCAAATCTCTGGATAGCCAGTGACTTGGTCCGGAACAGACCTCAAGTTCTTTTGAGAATGGCGTTGACAGCCGATGCCAACTGTTGATGGCGGCGACACAATACAGATTTATTAAAGCTGTGTTTTTATTTTACATGAATACAAGATGTTAAATCCTCGAAAGGCGAGATACTGCCGCTTTAAAGATGTGACATTTGTCGGGGTCACTTCCTGGTTCATCCATCGTGACCTTTTCCACCAGACATCGGCGAAACAATGCCGAGTACGATGCTCCTCATCTGTAGCCTGTACAACTTGTAGCCATGAGAGACTGAGATATTTCTGGCAGGAATTCGTCTGTCTCGGGGTCTGACATTATACGGAGTAGAGCAAAATAAAGCAGAAGGTTGGGAAAGCTATTATAGATTTCATACGGATACCATTGTTTTGCTTGTCGGATACACACCCCTTCTCTTGATTCAGTCCCGTTACATAAGCAGAATAGTTCTTTTAGTGCACATTGTGTTGCAGAGAGGAAGGTAACGTTTAAGAACACCCCAGCAGCACTTTGTTTAATCAGCGGTTAACGGATATCTAACATACTGAGTCATGCCCTTCAGGTGTATATTGAAATAGGGAGTTATATGAAAACAAAAACTACAGAGTTAACCTCTATCTCTTTGACCTTTGACCCATCTGTGTATATGGTACAGTCCACTTCACCCAACAGGCGAGCTGAATTTATGAAAGGCGATGGTCGTCGTGCTTTTATAGTAGAGGTGTTTATGTCTTAAAATACATAGACAAGAAAAAAAGTTTGTTTTGTTTAACGACACCACTAGAGCACATTGATCATCGGCTGTTGGATGTCGAACATGGTAATTTTGACATACAGTCTTAAAGAGAAAACCCGCTACATTTTCCCATTAATAGCAAGGATGTTTTATATGCACCGTCCCATAGACAGGATAGTACATACCACGGGCTTTAATATACCAGTCGTGGTGCACTGGCTGGAACAAGAAATAGTCCAATGGGCTCAACGACGGGGATCGACCCCAAACCGACCGCGCATTAAGCGAGCGCTTTACCACTGGACTACGTCCCGCCCCACACAGACAAGATGCTTGCACGTGACTAATCACCAGACTAGAGCTTTTAGAAACCTATCTTAGCTCTACATTATCGTAAAACCGTCGTAGGCTATGACGTCACTTCGTCAAACGCTATAGCGTACTATACGACTGTTTTACGATATCGTAGCGCAATGACCTTCGAAAAGCTAGGCCCAGGGGCCCAATTGACAAAGCTCTCTTAAGCTCACTTAAGTAACACTACATCGTCCGTGTAAGTCGTTTTGCATTGCACTGCGCTATCGCGAAGTCTCGAGAAATGGTGAATCATTGTTGCTCTACTGCTGAGACAGATCCCGTTTTTCAAGTGTGGCTGGAATACGCCATATTAAAACAGCGTCTGGGGTCTGTTGGAATTAGTTTTATTGCTCGTCTAATTTCATTTTCATTGGATTTCAAAGCGGAGCGATAGGTGTGGTCTAGGCCTTACTGTTAAAGGTCGACATACATGTCATCGAGCAACCCTGTTCGCAGAATTTACAGGTCTCTTTGCCACACCTGGTGTTTGGTGAGACACGAAGTGGTGGCAGACGCCAAAACCTGAAGACAGAACAAGTTTCCACTTAGATCACTAACGATGGTATTTCTGGGACTAGAAAGAGGTTTTGTTGTTGCTACAGGGAGGGCGGGACGCTTGGTTTGGGATCAATACCCATCGAGGGATATATCAAAGGCCGTCGTATCTGCTAACCTATCTGTGGGATGGTGCATATAAAAGATTCCTTGCTCCTTGCTAAAATATAGCGGGTTTCCTCTCTAAGACTATATGATAAAATTACCAAATGTTTGACATCCATTAGCCGATGATTAATACATCACAATGTGCTCTAGTGGTGTCGTTAAACAAAAACTTTTTTTTTTTTTGCTACAGGGAAGATGAGAAGTTCACAGTGAAACAACACATACAGGTGTCATGCCACCATTATAGGCCTCGGTGGCCTAGTGGTTAAGCCATCGGCCTTAAAGATGGTACGTACTGGGTTCGCCATTTGGGTAAGGCCATTAAACAGATTTCTTCTTAATAGGGCGGGACGTAGCCCACTGGTAAAGCGTTCGCTTGATGCGCGGTCGGTCTGGGATCGATCCCCGTCGGTGGGCACATTGGGCAATTTATCGCTCTAGCCAGTGCACCACGACTGGTATATCAAATGCCGTGGTATGTGTTATCCTGTCTGTGGGATGGTACATATAAAAGATCCCTTAATGTTAATCGAAAAGAGAAGCCCATGAAGTGGCGACAGGGGTTTCCTCTTTCAATATCTGTGTGGTCCATAACCATATGTCCGACGCCATATAACCGCAAATAAAATGTGTTGAGTGCGTCGTTAAATATAACATTTCCTTCTATTTCCTTCTTTTCTCACTAACCACTAATAAGTAACCATTAATCCGTATCCGGGATTGATCAACATCCCAGACAGTTGAAGCGTGTGGCCTAAACAGCGCACTTACAATGTACAAATGGTTAGTCGTTCCACAATGGTTACTAATTCGCAAATACAAGGACATTCAAACATTAATTATTCATAAGCTTATACTAAATATTCCTAGTGATCCGTAAGCATATGCTAAACATTCTTAGCGATCCGTAAGTAGACGATAAATATTCCTAGTGATTCGAAAGCACATACTAAGTTACATGCATTAAGATGCGTAAAGGCACACACTAAACATGAATCGTAAGCACACGTATACTAAACATATATTGCTATTCATGTGCACATATTAAAATATGTATTGCACACACTAAACATGCAATGATTCGGAAGCACACAGTAAATATTTTGATTCGTAATCAAATGCTACACGTAGTTAGTGATTCCACGTTAGCTACTAGTATATCGAAACATATCAACCAAGGTTAGAAATTCCGAAGTAGGTGCAGTAATTGTTTGTTTTAAAGGGACATTCCTGAGTTTGCTGCATTATAAAATGTTTCTGACTAATAAAATATTTCTACGATTAAACTTACATATTAAATATATTTTCTTATTTAGAATATCAATGTCTGTATATTCAATGTGTTTCTGATAGTCTTAATATTTGTAAGAAGCCCAAACTGGATTTTGTCTTATTTTAGGAAATAAAATTAAATTTACGCTAGTACAAATATTAAAACGATGAGAGACACGTTTAATATGTTATGAAGGAAAATATATTTGATATGTTAATCGTTAAAAAGTCTCTGTTAGTCGATAACATCTTAAAAATGCAGCAAACTCGGGAATGTCCCTTTAACTGGATTGAGACTATACAAAGTAAATCAACCCCGTACACAACACATGATTCAAGGAAGTCAGTTTGCACACCTAATTACACGCCTCGCAAAATTACTTAGTTATGTCTGGAAGCGAAGATAAACCGAGAACAGCAGACGAAGGGTGCGAAACCGGCCTCAATGGCGCAGTGGTTAAGCCATCAGACTACAGGCTGGTAGGTACAGGGTTCGCAGCCCGGTACCGGCTCCAACCCAGAGCGAGTTCTTACAGGCTCAATGGGTGGGTGTAAGGCCACCACACCCTCTTCTCTCTCACTAACCACTAACCAACTAACAACTAACCACTAACCAACTAACAACTAACCCACTGTCCTGGACATACTGAGGTGTGTGTCCAGGAAAGCATGTTTGAACCTTATTTGGATATAAGCACGAAAATAAGTTGAAATGTAATGTAGTAATGTCTGGAAGAAAAGATAAACCCAAAACAGCAGACGAAGGGCAGATGTGACGTACACTGGCCGTAATTAACAGATAATAACACACATAAGTTACTCACATTTCACGTAATGACATGGCAATTGGAGAAATATCAGGACTTGTAATGTTTTTCCAAATACCTGCACACAAATGCGAAATAATCCCTAACCCAAAACACGTGTACACAGATGGGTCAAAGATTAACCCTGCACAGAGAGGTCACCAACAAATTGTTTTCCTTCGCTCCGCTTGCCAGCCATAGAACTCCCTTTTTCGAGATCCACCCTAATGGCATAGTTCGGTATGTTAGATATCCATTAACCGCTGATTAAACAAAGGGCTGGGGTGTTAAACGTTACTTTCCTCGCTGATACAAAATGTGCACTAAAAGAACTATTCCGTTTATGTAACGGGACTGAATCAAAAGAAGAGGAAAAACAAAATCAACTAATCAAGTATTCATAAACCAATGTCCGAGTTGTTTCCATCCTATGGAAATGAAAGTTCACAATATTTTTATTGCAAAATCTGATGTCGGCACCAAGAGTGCTAAACACAATACTAAACTTAAAACAACAAACAAACCTAACGAGAGAGAGAGAGAGAGAGAGAGAGAGAGAGAGAGAGAGAGAGAGAGAGAGAGAGAGAGAGAGAGAGAGAGAGAGAGAGAGAGAGAGAGAGAGAGAGAGCAACAGTTACTAGGAATTGAACTAGTGATCTTGGGTGTGGCTAAGAAATCCTCTATCCACCAGATGCACATCATTGTCTAGAACTGCCACACTGTTTCGACGAGTGTTTGTAACCGATATATACAGTCCAGCAGACTGCAGCACACAGACCCGGCAGTCGGGACGAGTAACAGACAGATACAACCTGCAGAATGAAGTACAAATATACACATCATGACTGGCAGTTCTTGAGTTCAGCAACCAGTAATGCAGCCTGTGCAAGCCATATATTCGACACAGTCTCGTATCTTACATCAATGACACACATTCCAGAAAACAGTGATAACAAAGAATAAGACTAGCAGGCAACAAACAATATTATGTTAGGCTTTTAACGTACATGTAATTACAGGCGCGCGTGTGTGCGTGCGTGTGTGTGAGAGAGACCGCCCCACTCCCACCCCACCCCGCTCTAGCACATTTTCGTGGGTGTTTTCTATACATTTTCCGGGGGAGCATGTCTCCACCCCATACACATCGCTTGTCTCAGTCTAGATATTCTCGTAAGAGTCGACCGGGCCATTGTAGTCTAAAATTGATATTTTAAAATCAGTTCTATTATCCCTAATTTTTTAAAGCTAGGTGTTATTCGAGTAATTTCTTGTTATTTCCCTTTTATAAAACTAATCAATATATTAAATAGTCTTAAAGAAGCGAATCTTAACTCGAAGTCGGTACGAGTGCGGAACGCAGGAGTCGAGGATGACGCGTCGTGATGTTTGATAATATATCCAGTTACACAAGTTGGCAAGTATTCAGATGCTGCAACTAGAATAATAATAATACCGCACGCGCCAGCTACAAAGTACTTGCCAAAGATATAGTTACAGTACCTTGTATCCTAGCTGTTATGTTATATTAGATGGAACTCTGCCGTCTCAGATAAACCGTAACTAGGTGATACGATAGCCTATACAATGACTCGTCGACTCTTACGATAACAACATTGACTGTGGTATGTTCTTATAATTATAACTGGTGGGGGGGGGGGGGGGGGGGGCAACTGAGTAGTTAATAGTCTAAAACTCCTTAAACAGTTAAGAAGAGAATTTTCTTTAAGTTTCTATAATGCTTTCCGGATTTTTTTTGAGAGGGGGGGGGGGGGGGGACTGCCCCCTTGCCCCCCCCCCTAGCTACGGCCCTGTATATATATATATATATATATATATATATATATATATATATATATATATATATATATACTACTCAAAAGAATTTAAGGGTCAGACGATATTTTCGACATTATTTTCTGAATGTCAATTATATTAGCTAGACCATAATGTCACGCATGGTATTGTTCCATTTTGACGAAAGTGGGTCTAAGCAACCCATAAATGAATTAAAATCCACTGTCATTGACACTGTCGACTAGTTCTAATGGCGAAAACATGCTTACATTTGCACTTAAATTAGGGCGAAAGCGAAAGGTCTGCTAAGTGCCCATAACTTGCTTTTTCACAAAGCGCTTCATTTGCACGCTTTGCATGTGTATTCCATGTTCCCAATGCTGAATTTCCGTATAATTGGAGCTTGCGTTCGTGTACGGTGCACACTCCAAATTCGACAATGGTACGACTTAACTGACTATCGAAGATCGAGGAAGGACTATTGCTTGGCTTCAGGATGGCAATACGCAAAGAAATGTTGCTCTGAGACTTGGTGTCAGTCAGAGTGTCGTTGGCCGACTGTGGCAACGGTACCAAGCAACGAATTCTGTTCGAAATCGTCCACGTTCGGGAAGACCCCGAAGCACTACAAATAGAGAGGACCGCTACATCACCAATATGGCTCTATGTCAACGCACAACCACTGCACGCCGATTACGTGACAATCTGCGGACTGCGACTGGAACTCGAGTGTCTGATCAAACCATACGCAATCGTCTGAGACCCAATAATCAACGCTGCCGTCGCCAGGCTGTTCGACCACCACTCCTACCACGTCACAGAACGGCCAGACGTCACTGGTGCACACTTCATCTGCGGTGGCAACGTGTTCAGTGGGGTCGGGTGATGTTCACTGATGAGTCCAGGTTTAGTCTCCAGTTCAACGACGGTCGGGTTCGTGTCTACAGACGTCCTGGGGAGCGCTTCGCTGACGTTAACGTTAGACAACGTCACCGTTTCGGTGGTGGCAGCGTCATGGTGTGGGGCGGCATCTCTATCCACCACAGGACCCCCCCCCCCCCCCCCCCCCCCCCCCCCCCCCCCCATGTGGTGGATGGCAATCTGAATGGAATCCGCTATCTGAATGAGATTATCCGGCCGTTGGTTCTCCCAGGCCTTCAGCAGATTGGCGGCGGGGCAGTTCTGCAGGATGACAATGCCAGACCCCACCGCGCCAGGGTGGTAACGGACTTTCTGAGACAACAAGGTATCGCCAGGATGGATTGGCCAGCATATTCGCCTGACTTGGCCCCAATAGAGTACGCCTGGGACGAATTAGGCAGGAGAGTTCGGGATAACCATGCCCCTCCGGCCAAC
The DNA here is from genome assembly GCF_016097555.1 of Gigantopelta aegis. Classification (NCBI taxonomy): domain Eukaryota; kingdom Metazoa; phylum Mollusca; class Gastropoda; order Neomphalida; family Peltospiridae; genus Gigantopelta; species Gigantopelta aegis. The sequence goes on along the minus strand of NC_054708.1, from coordinate 49,175,451 downwards.
CTTCATGATCTGGGTCAACTTCTTATGGCAGAGTGGCAGGCCATTCCCCAAGAGTTCTTCAGACGTCTGATCAACAGCATGAGGCAACGATGTGTCGAGTGTATTCGCGCCAGGGGTGGATTCACACACTATTAAACGAATGTTCTAATGTGTAAAATCCATGTTTGACAACCTTCAACTTTGACAGCATGTCATGTGACTTTCTTGTATACAGTGACATTTATTTGTGGGGTTTTGTAAATATGGAACAATAAATTAAATTTTTGGTGTAGTTTACATCATCAATCTAATACACTCTGAAACTTATTTGGTTATAAATTTTTGACCCTTAAATTCTTTTGAGTAGTATATATATATATATATATATATATATATATATATATATATATATCCGTAACCGTAACCATTTTATCTGCTGTGTTTAACGACACCACTAAACCACATAGATTTATGAATTATCGGCTACTGGGTGTCAACATTGGTAATATAAAGTTAAAGTTTGTTTTATTTAACGACACCACTAGAGCACATTGGTTTATTAATCATCGGCTATTGAATGTCAAACATTTAGTAATTTTAACATATAGTCTTAGAGAGGAAACCCGCTACATTTTTCCATTAGTAGCAAGGGAACTTTTATATGCACCACCCCACAGACATGGTAGCACATATCAGTCGTGGTGCATTGGCTGGAACGAGATATTGCCTAATGTCCTTGGTAATATAAATATGGCTCGTAGTCTTCTGAGGAAACCTGCTACATTTTTTTTATTAGCAGCAAAGAATCTTTTATACGCACTTTCCCACAGGACAACACACACCACGGCCTTTAACATACCAGTTATGGTGCACCACTTGTCTAACAAAATGAATGAATGGATGGATGTTTAATTACTAGTCTAACAGTTACACACTGAAAGTTTCAGTCGACTACAAAGAGTTAACTCAAGGGTAAAACCCCGAGGAAACATTAACAAAACTGAATGTGTTTCACACAAACATCGAACCATGAACAAGCAAACAAAGCACGTAAACGGCAATAAATACCCTAGTCTCGGTACAGGGTTTAGCGAGCAGCATGCATGTAAGCACAAAACTCAGTGGCGTGTAACCTATATGTATACTCTTGGGATATCAGGCCACAGACAACAATTAATTACGCTATGTGTTTCTATATAGCGTTAGTGGCTATAACATTTTTTTAATTAATATCAGCAGGTCCATGGATTTTTGTATGTACCTTTGCCTGCCTGGGGGAAACATATCCTGAAAAGGACAACCCCTGTTGTCCAGCTCTTTCTCCCAGGATATTGGTTTAAACAAACACACCCACTAAACCTGGCCGGAGTACCCCCATTTTACACAAAAAAACACTACTTTTGTATGGGCCGGAATTATCACAAACGAGTCTTCAATGTCAACAAGTTACACATGTTTACAAACTACATGCTCTCCCCTGTCAACGTCAGTCAAATAGTTGCCACTTCATAGCTGTTTGCCATGAAATAATCACAGTCAAACAACAGACTACCTGCGCGGAAATATTTCGACAGTTTTTCGACAACCAAATGAGAAGATAACTGTGATTTGTGGCCATATACACTGTAAGCTTGGTGTACCTTTTCCTGGACCAGGTGACATTTATGAGAATCACATTATTATTATGTTAGGGCTGCTATGAAACTAAAACACGGAGGATGGAGATGAGACACTGTAATTAGTTTAGGTCTGGTGGGTCTGCTGCAATGTGTTTTCCAGTCATTTGGTTTAACACAATTTTATTTTGTGGGTCTAGGATCCAAACCCCCCAAACACTTCCGCCAGCCTCCTCCCATCCCCTCAAAAACACAAGAACAAAACAAGACAAAAATAAAAAACCAACAACAAACAAAAATACCTGCCCCCCCCCCCCAAATAAAGGAGAAAAAAGATAAGAAAAGAAGCCCCCCCCCCCCCCCCCCCCCCCCCCCCCCCCCCCCCCCCCCCCCCCCCCCCCCCCCCCCCCCCCGAAAATAAAAAAGGGGAAAAAAGAAAGGAAAATAACACTGTCCCACAACTGATTCCTCCAAAGTGAACTGCCTGACAGGATGCACTTTTATTTTATATGTATACGCATTATTGTTTTGAATATAGGTCAGCACTTGCACCTAGACAACACAATAATTTATTTCATTTTTATTTAAAGGTTCGCATATTATTTCTGGCTTGTTAAATGCCATAGCAAAAACGACAGCTATTTGGCGATCATTGTTGTCCCAAAAATCGCACGTGTGTTCTAGCTGCACTTTCTTAATTTCAATCCTTCTTAAATGCCACGGAAACCTGTCAGTCAGCAGGTTTCTGTGAGCAGAAAACAATATTTTATTGTGGCAGAAAACAAACAGCTTTGATGATAGCACACGTTTGATCTCACGGCACGGAACGTAGTGTTTGCTCGGCCTCTCCAGCCAAGTGAACGAACCCTCAGTCCGTAATCTCGGCGCAGACTTTGAGACCATTGTCAGAATATTGAAAACAACACTTAGGGTCCTTCAGCTGACTACAACATTATTCTGATACGCGAATGGGTGGGGAGCGTCCGAACTTTATAAATAGTCTGGTAGTAGAATCAGAAGGTTTCAAACGTTCAATGGTGTCTAAAAGCATTCTGGCTTTTCCGAATTTATAAATTGTCAATCTCGATTAACAGTTTATGTCACATAACCGTGGAACCAATACAGATAATTTAAAAATAGAACAATAAACTTCTAGTTGATGAAGGAAAGAATTGTTTTATTTAATGACGCACTCAACACATTTTACTTACGCTTATATGGCGTGGGACATATGGTTAAGGACCACACACATATTGGGAGAGGAAACCCGCTGTCGCCACTTCTTGGACTACTCTTTTTGATTAGCAGCAAAGGATCTTTTATATGCACCATCCCACAGACAGGATAGTACATACCACGGCCTTCGTTACACCAGTTGTGGAGCACTGGCTGGAACGAGAAATAGCCCACTGGATCCACTAACGTGGATCGATCCTAGATCGATCGCGCATCAGGCGAGCGCTGTACCACTGATCTGCGTCCCGCCCTGTTCAGTTGATGACTACACATCACATCTTCCAAGATAAGTTATAGTTGATCAGAATGGTTCTGGAAGAGATGTTACAAGCTGCATTCAGAACTAATACGTTGCAATCTGATTGAATTCCGCTCTCCTGGTCTACCACAAGTAATAGTTATAGACCAGGGCCCCGTGCCACGAAGCGATCTTAGCCCTAAGATTACCTTAGGCGCATAGCTATCCTATGCACTTAAGTTGATCTTAGGGCTAAGATCGCTTCGTGGCACGGGGCCCAGTGGAGTTGATTTTAATCACATTGAATAAGTTGTTGTCATTTTTTCTTCTCTTTTTCTTAAAAATGAACAGTGTAGGCCTACGGAAACTGTAATATATACGAAATGAAAGGTATAAAATGAATTAACTTTATTATAGTATCGATATCCGATATCTGCATGAGAGAATACGGGCGTTCTCCAGTGCCTGGATAGTATCTACTAAAACCATTAAATATTGATCCGGACAGTTTTAACAAGACCATTTACCCCTCAGAAGACATCACAGTGCTACGGTTTATGGGTATTGGCTTTTTTCACTGTATGCTATAAAATAGATTCTTACAGTTATTCATTTTATATGCACTATAAAGAGCAAAAAAAGAAGAAGAAAGAAATGTTTTATTTAACGACGCACTCAACACATTTCATTTACGGTTATATGACGTCGGACATATGGTTAAGGACCACACAGATTTTTGAGAGGAAACCCGCTGTCGCCACTACATGGGCTACTCTTTCCGATTAGCAGCAAGGGATCTTTTATTTGCGCTTCCCACAGGCAGGATAGCACAAACCATGGCCTTTGTTGAACCAGTTATGGATCACTGGTCGGTGCAATTGGTTTACACCTACCCATTGAGCCTTGAGGAGCACTCACCCAGGGTTTGGAGTCGGTACCCGAACCCAGTACCTACCAGCCTGTAGACCGATGGCCTAACCACGACGCCATCGAGGCCGGTCTAAATATAAAGAGCAAAGCTCATTAACAGATACATTGACTATAACTATAAGTAAATATCTATCCTATGTAGATACAGGCATCAGTCAAATCTCTAGCTAGGGCTAAAACATATGAAAGGTCGATTTTTAATCATTCTAAACTGCAATTCCCAATTAAACTAGTACTTAGATGGGTGACCGCCTGTGAATACCGAGTGAAGTAAATATTACCAGTGTCCAATGACAAGTACACCAAAGATCATGGTATATGCTATCCTGTAGCAGTAGAATGTCTGACGTTTGTCTACAAGCATGTAATCATCATCATCAACATCATCATCATCATCATCATCATCATCATCACCACCACCACTACAATAACCAATATCGGCACAAATATCACTATTGCACGCAAAATGATCTCCATTATTACCATTATAACAAATGTCAGCACCAAATACCCACTTAGGATCATTAGTATACAAAAAGCTTTATTCTTATTAACGACATTTGACCATGTGCAATCAATTATACAAGAGGCCCTGGGGCTTTGGCAATGTCGTAAAAACACCAAAAAACATTAATGACTCGCGAAACGTAGATACAAAATGGCTACGAGTAGGTATCGGCTAAATAATCAGTATTTTCCATCACGATTCTACGATTATTGTCTTTTATCAACTAAGACGTAATGTTCAGCAAACAGTCTAATCTTAGTAAATATAGGATCACAGTGGATTACAGAACCGTATTCAGAGTAGCCTACATCACCATTGTTCTAATGTATATTTGATATCGATTTGCTGTATTGTTCAGAACATTACAAGGAATGTAAGTCAAAGTTATTTCAAAAGAATGAGAAACAAAATTCATTTTGGATTTCAAATTGGTATAACAAAAAGAACTAGCAATACATCAATAATTCAGCTAGAGGACACAATAACAGTATTGAACTTCAGCGGTAGAAAATTGTTTCTTTGCAAAGCAATTAAGAATTTCTAAAATAATTTTCAAGTTCAGTCAATCGTAAAATACAACTGAAAAACATATGGGATATTCTCTCCAAAATTATCTTAAGGCGACGCCACACGTTCCGAGTGCCTCGTACGAGAACAGCCACGAGGATAGCCGACTGTAACAAGACTTCTTTCTTCTTCGTCGTCGTCGTACGCTCAGATAGGGACCCCAGTGGCTCGAACAAAAGCTGCTGTATTCCGTAGGTTCTCCAAGGGGCCAAAGAGTTTCTCCTTCAGGGGTTCATCTGAAGGCCAAACTGGGTTTCTCTAGTTCTGTGTGACAAGACAAACATTACGATTTCATCGGTTGCTATGCAGTTGACTGTTCTCGTCTGAGACACTCGTGTCGTGTGGCGTTGGCTTTAGACTAATTAATGATGGAACCGCTTCACGTACACATTTAAGTCAGCCATTTAATATCTCTAGATATATGTATCGCAGAAATAACACACAAGTTGGTAACCATACACAGATACATTCATACTGTTACTCATATATTAACCACTTCGTGCTTTTGATAATTTACATGTATTTTCCTGAACCAGGATTGCATGTACCATGATATATTTACTGGAATGATGGGAACCTAACTGTATACTGACGTCATTGCTTCTATAGCTAATGCCACCTTAGGCGGATTCTCTACCACGGAACTAAACCCTCCTGACCCTTTACCACACACATCTTATAACTTCACAAAACCAAAAAAGAAAGAAAAAACTCCACATCTTTTAACGTTCCAAAACAAGCGCTGTTTTCAATTTACAGCGTAAACATTCAAACACAACACTGCCCCAGCGCACGAAGTAGTCCTAATAATGTTCTTGTACAAACATATTGTTCTAAGTTAGACTGTAAAGCATATCTCCTTTCTGCCACGACCGCCGAGTGCACACCACAAACTGTTGTTTTTTTCCCTTTCACTTGCACGCGCTGTTATGATATGCATAACAGCGCGTGCAAGTGAAAGGGGAAAAAACACAAAAAAACCCACATAATAACTATAAATAGCTTTATGGGACATTGAGTTAAAAGTTTGTTTTGTTTAACGACACCACTATTGGGTGTCAAACATTTAGTCTTAGAAAGGAAACCCGCTGCATATTTCCATTAATAGCAAAGAATCTTTTATATGCACTATTCCACAAACAGGATAGTATATAGCACGGCCGTTGATATATTCCAGTTGTGGCTCACTGACTGCAACGAGAAATAGCCCAATAGGCCCACGGCGGGGATCGATCCTAGCGAGCGCTTTGCCACTGGGTTATGTATGTCTCGCTCGTTATTCCTTATGAGACATTGAAGTCCATACGCCACCAATTTGGGCGGAAAGGACGGACAAGACAGGGGAAGAAACGGAAACGCCCAACGCTAAATGCCCCCAACCCCCTTTCCCTCATTTCACCATTCAGTAGCGGAATCTTAAAAACAGCATGCTTCCAGACAGCACCATTGGGAATGAACAGACATAAATATCATCGGCACCGCTCTGATTTTTGCAGAGTGATGCGGTTCAAGCCACAGGTACTGGGCCTGCCGACTTAACGAGCTTGACGAGTGAACGGAATAAAACAGCACGCTATCGAGTAAACACGCGTACATGTGTCGGGGAAGAATTGCCGCTCAAGCTGGATGTGGAGAAATGTAATTGAAATTCGAACGAAAACGCCACGACCAGACCCGAATTCCCGCTTGAAAGAAAGAAAGAAAGAAAGAAATGTTTTATTTAACGACGCACTCAACACATTTTATTTACGGTTATATGGCGTCAGACATATGGTTAAGGACCACACAGATTTGGAGAGGAAACCCGCTGTCGCCACTACATGGGCTACTCTTCCGATTAGCAGCAAGGGATCTTTTATTTGCGCTTCCCACAGGCAGGATAGCACAAACCATGGCCTTTGTTGAACCAGTTATGGATCACTGGTCGGTGCAAGTGGTTTATACCTACCCATTGAGCCTTGCGGAGCACTCACTCAGGGTTTGGAGTCGGTATCTGGATTAAAAATCCCATGCCTCGACTGGGATCCGAACCCAGTACCTACCAGCCTGTAGACCGATGGCCTGCCACGACGCCACCGAGGCCGGTAAATTCCCGCTTGATCACAATGTAATGGATGGACGTTATTAACCGGACCTGCCGGAAAGACAGGAGTACTCGGAATACTAGTATATATAAGGAAAGGAATGTTAGAGGAAAGGATATTTGTTTTACTGACACAAAATAACAACAACAACAACAACAACAACAAGAACGCACTTTAAACTGTGGCTTTCTAGTGTCTAACATATTCATTTCGACACCTGTTCGAGAGAATGAGAGAAGAAGCAAGTATGCTGCCACTATAAAGGTTATTCCTACCTAAATGCATCAATGGATGTTTAATATATACACGTTCCCGGTGACAAGACAGTACATATCACGGCATTTGGTGTACCAGTTTTGACTCATTGTAAACAACCCGCTGCCGACATTAGCAACTATACTGAGAGGGATAAATAAAGCAATATGAATTTTAGCTACGATTTATTAAAATGCATAATGGATATGCTAATTCCATATTCATATACCGGGTAATATAATGTGTATACAACTCCATTATACAGTGGGTTTTTTTTGTCCAGCTCAATTTTGTCACATGCTTAAAGTATCTGATATGACATTTCTGTAAGAAATTATTCAGTGAAATATCTATTGCATTATTTATGCCTCTCGGTATATTTTTCATTAGTACCAAAAGTTGTCAATATTCCCTTAATCAGGGGTAGAACGATATATATCATTACCTATGAAGTATAATATATTTATTGTATCAGTCGTAGGGCACTAGTTGGAAATCGGAGTCTCTTATTTTTTAGAGGATGGGTGGTGGTGGTTACTGTTGTTCAAGAGTATGTCTATACTGGTAAAGGAACAAAGATGGTAGGACAGATCCCACGACACAATGGGATTGATATTCTTTATCACTACGGCTTGTTGTATGTAACACGTGGAACGGAACATCTTGGAGGAAAAACTCGCCGCTGTTATTTCTTCCGTAAATACGTCCTGTTTACATTCAGCAAGAAAGTAAACACCATAATAGATCAGTCAGTTCGTCTCTACAAAACCTTTGTTTCCCATATGTTATATCATTTTAATAATTTGCGACAGTAATGATTGTTCCGATGGCAAACAGCTCGTGGGACGGTATAAATGGCTGTAGGCCTACACAGAGATGAGAAAGTATCGTGTCCAGGGTCATGTTTCCTCACCAAGCGATCTTCATACAACGGGGCTCTGAGCCCAAAGTTAAAGTTTGTTTTGTTTAACATCACTAGAGTACATTGATTTATTAATAATCGGCTACTGAATGCCAAACACTTGGTAATATTGACATTTAGTCTTAGAGAGGATACCCGCTAGATTTTCTTTTCTACTAATAGCACCATCCCACAGACAGGATGGCACATACCACGGCCTTTGATATACAAGTCCCCTACCTCACTCTCATGTTACTGTCACGAAACATACAGACATTATAAACAGTCTGATATCGACAAAATTAGCGAAATGTCACTGTGTCAGGCACTGTTAGCCAAGGCTAGATTCACCCATTAATTCGTTTTGGAAAAAAAACAATAGTTTCTAAAAATGCATTTAACGACAAACATATAAAATAACTGTCGTACGCGTGGGAAATACAACTTGTTGATGCAAAATACATGTCAAATAAACCCCTTGAGAGAGAGAGAGAGAGAGAGAGAGAGAGAGAGAGAGAGAGAGAGAGAGAGAGAGAGAGAGAGAGAGAGAGAGAGAGAGAGAGAGAGAGAGAGAGAGAGAGAGAGAGAGAAATGCATAAATTGGTTTTCTTCTTTTGTTCTTAACTGCTTTAGCATATTTGGTGTCAATGCATGATACATGTGTATGTAGAACTGCATTCAAAATCGGAGGAAAATGCCCTTGAATGTTTACCGGTAACATGGAAACGGTGTTCTTGTGCATTTGCCGCTGGAATGCTTGGTCCGGAAACGTGCTCAAAATAGACCGATCTGACAGATGATACGAGAACCTCTAGGTAATAATGGTAAAGGTGCTAACGTTCGCGGTGTGCAAGTTAACAATTTACGCACGCACTAGGTCGACAATAAACGCCATACCATTCTCTTTAACAGACACCAGCAAGCGCAAAAAGAAAAAAATGCAGATGATTTTACGAAATATTGCATTATAATTCTGTCTTATACATAATTAATAACACAAGTATTGGAACGAGTTCCCAATGGGCCGTTTTTTAAAAACATGCTTCTGATGCTACTAGTTGTGGAGTCGCGATGCATATAACTACAGGATAAGCAGACGTCAAACAAAAAAACGACAGAAGTTGTATGTCTTTAAGCTTTACACACTAGAATAATTGTCAAGAAAACAAAAGCTTACCTTAGGAAGAGCCAGCTATTCCTTCGCTGTCTTTGTTGCACCGGAGCATCTTCGCGAAAATCACACACTCCACTTTGCGAACCGCAAAGCTCAAAATGCAGTTATACTACATGCCACGTGCCGGCTTGATTCTACATGCGAGGTTCTACTAATTTAACAAGAGACGGACGCCAGTGGTAATTAGAAGTCAGCTATTAAAATCTTAGAAATGCGAACACCTGATATACTTCTGTAACACGTGGCAATAAATCAAAGTTTATGATCGACTGAAATAAGACATCGGAGACGAGACGATGCAATCGGTTCGATTGCTCGACAAACGCCGAAACGTTACATGCTACAAACTGCGAGCTGGAAACGTTCTTTTTCGGTTCCATCACTACGCTTTCCAATCTATGATCTACTTTACACAGCCGATAAGTAATTTTAACGCTCTTGTTTGCGCTAGAAAAGAGAAAAGCATTAACCAGTTCATTTTTGAGGAATTCGTTTATGTATTTTTTTCTTCTTCCATTGCTTTACCAAGTTATTTTAGTTAGAAGTTGGCCACACTAAGTCAACTAGAACATACAACACGCTTGCTAGTAAGTTGCATGTTGTGTTCACGTGATGAATAATATATTAAGAACCATTTTTCATGTGCGCCGGTTGTTTGGTGGGTTTGTTGTTGTTTTTTGGTGTTTTGTTGTTTTTTGTTGTTGTTTTTTGTCGTGGCGTGAGTGCGGTGTGTGCACTGTTATCAACAAACGCGAAAGAAAGAAAGAAATGTATTATTTAACAACTCGCTTAACATATTTTAACTACGGCTATATGGCGGTGGACATATGGTTCAGGACCACACGTATAATTTGAGAGGAAACCCGCCGCCGCCACTTCATGGCCTATAGCAATAGGACTACCTATACTCCTTTCGATTAGCAGTAAGGGATCTTTTATATGCATCATCCCCCAGATAGGATAGTATATATCACGGCCTCTATTATACCAGTTGTAGAGCACTGTAGAACAAGATATAGGGTGGTGTGAAGCCCAGTGGTAAAGCACTCGCCTGAGAAGCGGTCGGTCTAGGATCAATCCCCGTCGGTCAATCTAATTAAAATTAGCTCCACTATTACATGTGGATCTAAAGACAGCCAGTTGGAGCTCATGTCCACCAATCAAAACCTAACTTGCAGAATCCTGCCAGTGATTTAAAACTAACAACACTGCGTAGTCCCCAATGTCCAGGTAACATTTCGTCTGTAAATAATAATTTAAATATTGACCAATCACACTTCGCCTTTTATAACGTTATTTGGGAGCATACAAATTCTAAAAATATCGGGCGAGTCTATTTTAGTGGCCGCAGTACAGCGAACCATACCAATACGTACGGGGTGGATTATCAGTCTTCAATTTTACATTAAAAATTATTTATTTATTTATAAAATTAAAAAAAACTAAATCAGTCTTCAGTTTTACATTACAAATTATTTATTTTATAAAATAAAACATGTTTTAAGGCATTCGTAATTCACACGAAACATGACGTATACCCTCAGGATAATTCGGAATGTTTTCAAATTATTTTTAAATCACTGGCAGGATTCTGCAAGTAAGGTTTTGATTGGTGGACATGAGCTCCAACTGGCTGTCTTTAGATTCACATGTAATAGTGGAGCTAATTTTAATTAGATTGCCCGTCGGTAGGCCCTTTTCTCGTTCTAGCCAGTGCATCACGAATGGTATATCAAAGCCGTGGTATGTGCAATCATGTCTATGGGATAGTGCTTATAAAAAAAAAAAACCTTGCTACTAATGGAAAAACTGTAGCGTGTTTACTCTCTAAGACTATGTCAGAATTACCAAATATTTGAAATCCAATAGCCGATGATTAATAAACCAATGTGCTCTAGTGGTGTCGTTAAACAAAACAAACTAACTTTTTAACTCTTCAATTGGCATCAAGGGATCTTTTATCGCATCATCCCACATATAGGAGAGTACATATCACGGTCTCTATTATACCAGTTGTGGAGCACTGGCTGGATCGAGAAATAGCCCAATGGTCTCACCGATAAGGGTCGATCCTAGACCGACCATGCACCAGTCGAGCACTTTACCACTGGGCTACGTGTCGCCCCTAGCAACCACGGCGCCACGCTTGGAAAACGCTGTTGTCGATAGCGACAGAATCGATTGTTTTAATATGTCCGTTTTCTACATGGAAAACAAACCTAATGCTTAAAGTTTGTTTTGTTTAACGACACCACCAGTGCACATCGGCTATTGGATGTCAAACATAAGGTAATTAGGACAGAGTCTTAGAGAGAAAAAAAAACCCGCTACATTTTTCCATTAATAGCAAGGTATCTTATTATATGCACTTTTTCAGACAGGATAGCACACACGAATATATTTGATATACCAATCGTGGTGCAATCGTTGGGAGGAGGAAAAAACCCAGTCAGAGAATGGTTCCACTGAAAGGATTCGATCCTACGACGCAATCACCTCAGACAAACGATCTACCAAATGAATTTAGTTTTTGAAAGTATGCCTACTATACTGCTCAATGGATTTATATTCCATTCGTACACACGCACAAGCACATATTCGAGGTCCGAAAAGAACCTTGTTGAAAAAATAAAAAGATGATATATTACTTGGCATAATTCTAGATTTATAGAAAGAAAGAAAGAAATGTTTTATTTAACGACGCACTCAACACATTTTATTTACGGTTATATAGAGTCAGACATATGGTTAAGGACCACACAGATTTTGAGAGGAAACCCGCTGTCGCCACTACATGGGCTACTCTTTCCGATTAGCAGCAAGGGATCTTTTATTTGCGCTTCCCACAGGCAGAGATTTATAGAAAGTCGCATAATCCCAAAACGTACAATACAAAATTGTTCTTCATGTCGTCAAAAAAACCCCCAACCCAATACATGTACTATAAAATATGTTATACTTAAGTAATAACGCCGTATATATTATCTACAAGCATGTTGTAAAGCAGTTTCGTTTTTAAATTGTTGGGTTGTTTTTTTATGAACTAATTTAACTAGGAACCATTAAATGTAGTTTTTTCAAACTTAACGTGAATTACATATTCACGTACATGTATTATTGTAAAATAATATAATACTTCTAACAAATAACATCTTCAATAGGTAACCGGCCTCGGTGGCGTCGTGGCAGGTCATCGGTCTACAGGCTGGTAGGTACTGGGTTCGGATCCCAGTCGAGGCATGGAATTTTTAATCTAGATACCAACTCCAAACCCTGAGTGAGTGCTCCGCAAGGCTCAATGGGTAGGTGTAAACCACTTGCACCGACCAGTGATCCATAACTGGTTCAACAAAGGCCATGGTTTGTGCTATCCTGCCTGTGGGATGCGCAAATAAAAGATCCCTTGCTGCCTGTCGTAAAAAGAGTAGCCTATGTGGCGACAGCGGGTTTCCTCTCCAAAAATCTGTGTGGTCCTTAACCATATGTCTGACGCCATATAACCGTAAATAAAATGTGTTGAGTGCGTCGTTAAATAAAACACTTCTTTCTTTTTCTTTTTCTTCAATAGGTAATAAGGTTTTATGACTGTTAACATTATTGTTAACATGCGCCCACAGCGTATATAGAATGAAAACGTTAAATACGACATCCTGCAGTTGTGAATAACATGTATATAAAATAAAACAAATGTCCACCACAGCGACTTTTCTCTCATTAACGCCTAACCATCAACGTCTTTTCGCAATCCTAGCCCAGTTGTGTCCACCACAGCGACTTTTCTCTCATTAACGCCTAACCATCAACGTCTTTTCGCAATCCTAGCCCAGTTGTGTCCACCACAGCGACTTTTCTCTCATTAACGCCTAACCATCAACGTCTTTTCGCAATCCTAGCCCAGTTGTGTCCACCACAGCGACTTTTCTCTCATTAACGCCTAACCATCAACGTCTTTTCGCAATCCTAGCCCAGTTGTGTCCACCACAGCGACTTTTCTCTCATTAACGCCTAACCATCAACGTCTTTTCGCAATCCTAGCCCAGTTGTGTCCACCACAGCGACTTTTCTCTCATTAACGCCTAACCATCAACGTCTTTTCGCAATCCTAGCCCAAGTTGTGTCCAAGGCAGAGTGCTAAGACTTAACGTGGATTAAGCACAAAAATGGAGAAAACAAAAATGAAATGTACAGCAAAAACGTGAGATAGTTTTAAAGATTAAATTTAGTTTTATTTGTAAGTGTGTTTTTGTTATTAAAGAAAACAAATATAGCCAAAGGCTGTAGGCATTCGTGCATTCAGAATCATGGATCTGTAACTGAAGAAAACTACAAACGATATTCAATTTCTTAAATTTTTGCCATTATATTATTTAACTTTAAACACAATGTGATCACATAAGAGTACTCTGCCATTCGAGAGCTAGACGGACATGTGGACGGTTATGAGAGCGATGATAACCATTCAAATGTCCGTCTAACTCTCGACCGGCAATGTGTCTCGTTCTAGCCAATGCACCACGACTGATATATCAAAGTCCGTGATATGTGTTATCCTGTCTGTGGGATGGTGCATATAAAAGATCCCTTGTTACTAATGAACAAATCTAGCGGGTTTCCTCTCTAAGACTACAGGTCTAAAATGGTCAAATGTTTGACATCCAATAGCCAATGATTAATAAATTAATGTGCTCTAGAGGTATCATTAAACAAAAAGAGGTTTTTTTCGAACGGCAGAGTACTCAGGCTAATAAGATGGTCGTTTGTTGAATGTTTTCTTCGAAAACCCGACTGATACATAGATATACAGGTTTCTAGACTAGAACTTCACTAAAACAACGTGTTACTAAGATCACTTTGCAAGGAGAAAGTAAATAGTTAATACCAGTTATTCGGGTTCTTGGTCAGTTCAAGTTGTCAACACTGTGGAAAATTAATCTAGATATTTCTGAAAGAAAATAAATGATGACAATTTGATTGGATAGTGCCATTTATTTCAATCCACGTATTTGTTATTATTCATGCGTGCGCCAGTGTGTTGATATATTTTATAAAATAAAAAACGTAAAGTTTGTTTTATTTAACGCCGCCACTAGAGCACATTGATTTTTTTTATGTTATCATCGGCTATTGGACGTCAAACATATGGTCATTCTGACAGTTTATTTTATAAAATAAGACAATTATTGTTAACGTCAAGCTCACTAACTTGATTTAAATCCCTTCAAAGCTGGCTCACTTTTGCATTCATCTTTCTCATCTTTATTTATCTGTGATATTTGTTAGGTTGTTTTGGGGGGGTTTTGCAGTTCTTTGCTTTTTGAATTTTTATATTGATCACTTTGTTTGCATTTACCATAGTTTGACACCCAATAGTCGATGTATTTTTCGTGCTGGAGTCGTTAAACATCTATTCTATTCTTTCTCATCTATCACATAGGCCTCTGCCCAACATCCTCATTGTTTTAATGTATACAACGTCCCAATTCTCCCACGATTTAAATCTGTTTCGACTCCGTCTGTCAGTTTCCTACGACTCTATGCTCGTCCCATGATGCTAATAAAGCTGGTCTGACCCACGGCACTAACAAACGACCACCGGTAGTAGGGGAGTACAGGTGGTTACATGCGCCTCTTAACAATGCCAGACATAACTACTGAACACTCCAAAGCGTATAGGAAATTGCAAGTGTTTGGTACGGATAGCCACAAGATACAAGCACCTGACGCGGTTGGAGAGAAATAGACTGGGATGTGGAAGTGGACAGCAAAAGATGTTGAAAGATAGGAAGAGCTGCCAAATCGGTTAGAAATAAGATGGAATTCATTTCATTCTAACTTATCTTCGTGCTTATGTCCGATTAAGGTTCAAGCACTCTGTTCTGTGTAAACTCCTCAGCTATCTGGGCTGTCTGCCCGGGACAGTGGTTAGTTGTTAGTGAGAGAAAAGAAGCTGAAGGTGTAGTGGTCTTACACCTACCCAATGAGTTGTTAGAACTCGCTCTGGGTGGGAGACAGTACCAGGCTGCGAACACAGTACCTACCAGCCATATGGCTTAACCACGACAGCACCGAGGCCGGTGATGGAATTCAAAGGAAAGAGAAAAAATGTGGCAGTGAAATTTAATGAATAAATAAATAAAATAATAATAATGTCATAATTTCATATTTATTACCTTATTAGTGTTACAGTTAATAATCTTTTGTCAATGTATTATTCAATATACTTATTATCAGCATATTGAATCATATTTCTTAATTCATTACAAAGTTGCTAAACAATTACTATGGATCAATATTACACTTTTTGATATGAACCCCTCTTATGAAACATTACTGATTACCGGTAATGCTGCAGGGGTACTTGTGGTTTCTTGATTACATTATCAGGATTACGGCCAACCTTCTCCAGATCACTATAGAAATATTAATACGCATTCTCCTTTTTTTGTTGTATAGTGTGCCAGCGAGTAATCATCTCCTGGAATGTCATTAACTCTAGGCTGTAACGAGAGCCAACATTAATGACGAGATAACGCCCCGATTTCCAATCATAATTTCATTTACACATAGACCACGTGGCACAGGTGGTTCTGGCAGTCTTATTTCTATCAGAGTTCTTAATAACACAACATTAACAGCTTATAGCTGGTGCTCGTTTGGCGTTATTTTAAATAACTGCCAAAATTCATTTTCAACATGATTTTTTTTTTACTCACCTGTCCCCACCCGACAAAAAACATGCAAGACGTAGGCCTACCTGTATGAAATTATTTTGAAATACGAACAAGAAACTACTTTATAAGCTTAAACTTGCAATATCATGGACATTTTTTAAATATATATTTAAAAGTGCTGTTTACTAATCAATTAGTCTAAATCAGTATGTGTAAACTGTTGTATTCCTGTACCTCTAAATGAATTGCATTGAAATGGAGATTCAATCATGTTTACTTGTGCATGACCAGAAGAAGAGCACATTGATTAAATAGTCATCAGTTATAGGATGTCAAACATTTGGTCATTCTGACTGGTAATCATCAGAGGAAACCCGCTACATGGTTTCTAATGCAGCAAGGGTTCTTTTATATGCACTTTCCCTACAGACAGGAAAGCACATACCACAGCCTTTGACCAGTTAAAGTTGTGGTGCACTTGTTGGAACAAGAAACCCCCCCCCCCCCATCATTTGAATGGATCCATTGAGGTGGTTTGATCCTGCAATGCAAGAACCTCAAACGACTGAGCCAAATCTCGCCCCTGTGTATGATCAATGCTAATTTACTCACAAAATGTTTTTCCATCATTTTTAATAATAATCATAAAAAATATATTTTAGTGAATTTTTTTAACAAATATTTTGATTGTCAACACAACACATAAGATACAGTGATACTACGAATTGTGTGTGTATAATGGTTCCGACAGTTTCTAAACTTTTTACAAACAGAAGTTCTGAACAATGAAAATAACAATACAAATAGTTAGGTAATGTACAAAATAGCACAACCTTAAGTACTTTTATTAGCATCAAATGTGCCTTGTGAAATAGGTTTCATTCATCACTCACTGAAGCTCATGACAATTTAAAATTGTTTTACTAGGGACTTAAATGTGACTATTACTGGTACTTTATTATTACTAACTACTTTCTTTCACCAATTTTCCCTGTCAGTCTCTTGCTAATCAAACAAACAATGCTACATATTAAGGTAGCTAGTGTAGCACTTTTCTTCTTCCACACTTTGATCATGAATCAATTACCAAGTGATACTAAAATAGCCATGGATAAACAATATGCTACCGTGTTGATGAAGATACTGTTTTATTTTTTACAGTCAGCTACCTGTGAGAGCTAGTACAAACTGTCAAAGTGAATCACTGTTATAAAGCTATTAAGTCAAATTTCATGGATTTCTAAAAATTAATATCTAATTTTGGTACCAAATAAAAACACAGCAAAACAGCAGCCTCTGACCATTCTTTTTCTACAAACAATTAAATACAATTGCTGATGAGTTATGACATATTAAAAATGTTTTTATAAAACTGATTCGGTTGATTCGTAATTAATCGCAATATAGTTACCAATATATTACATTACGGTAAATATAAATAATTATACATTTTTGGTTACTTAAATAAAAACAATAATACACAGGTTTTACAAATGGCTAATTAATACAATGTAGTATTACCCCAGCAAATGAGAAATTACCATGCAATGGTTTAACCGCTAAAGTTCATGACAAAGAATACATATTTCACTCGGGACTTAAAACTTGATAATACATAGTAGCTTGTTTAATATTCTCTCTATACAGTAACTGTTATATTCAGTAATAATAATGGATTAATGACTAGAGTAACTGGTAAAAGTAACAAGTAGCTAGCTGCTAATATTAGTTAATACCACAGTAATAGTAATATTATAATGCTTTACTGACTATAGTAAAACAATTGTTATACACCAATAAACTTCACATACGACTAGTTATAACATTACACTAATAATAACATTATTAAACAGTAATAGTAATAAATGGTTTACTGGTAAAATTAACAAATAGTTAGTTAACAATATTACAACTACAATCACAGCAATAGAAATAATGATTTATGGATGATAAAAAAAAGATATCTATTAGTAGTGGAATTATACATACATGTATATACAAAAGTAGCCAGCATGAGGCAGACGAGGTGCTTGCCTCGTCTGGAATTACCCCCGATTTATTTTATTTTTCCCATGACACCAATATTTATTTTACAGGTCCCAGTAAAGGTTACCTGTATTCATATATTCATGTTATAGCAGAATCTATTCCAATAAATGATGAAATAATGTTCTTTGTAGCATAAATACTGAACACATTAGGTGGGTTGAATCACAACGGTCACCATACATGTATATACAATTTACATTTTTGCTCACACTATGCAGTGCCTTCAACACTATACAGTTGTAAGTTGAATATAAAATTTAATGATTCACTACATAAACAAACCATATCACTCTTATAACACAAAGATCAATAGAAAACCTGGATAATTTTATATCAATATCCGTTAGACAGGTTGAATATTAAAAATATGCTAAATAAAAGCATTTTCATGTAAAAACAACCTACGCCAAACAATATTTGAACACAAGCTAAGAAAGGAATTCATTTTGATCTAATGGAATTCATCAGTATGTGGTGGTGCATAGTTGCTATGCATTTGTTTACCACCCCATCTTCGTTCACACAACATATTTGGTTCAGATCAATACATAATCAAAGAACGAACATACAAAAGCTCTATAACGGGTGGATACAGGAATTTGAAAAAGGATGGATATAATATGTTTAGTGTGCTAAGTGCTGGATGTTGAATACAAACTTTTAGTCATATACATAAAAAAATATAGAGTTTATTTTTTAAAAAAGGGAGGGGGTGCTGCACACACACCCACCCTGCACACCATTCATTTGTATTCACCCATGTTTAATAACAGCAAATATGAAGACCAAAATTAAAAAAAAAAAAACATAATTAAAAAATGAAGACACATGAATGGGAATTAACTCCACTCAATCCCTGCCTATTATTGAATCCAAGAATAATACTGGTTGTCAATAGGAAAAACAGAAATGAATACAGAAAATCAATAAGAAATACAATGCATCAGTTAAAAATATCATAAAACTAATACAGTAAAGCAATATGCAATGTAAGCATTTACAATTACCAGAAAACAAGGTCTAAAATACAATTAATCAACATAGGTAACTTGCCATGAGTACTTCAAGTAGACACAAGGTAAGTGCTGAAAGCATACCTTCCTGAACACTGAACACATGAGATAATTAATATCACCGACTTCCATCAGATCTCTCAGGTTTATCATCCGAGGTGACATCAACTTTGCTATTATTTGAATTGTATTTTAAAAATCTAACATACATTATGTTTGAAATTTCATCAAGCAAATCTAATATATTAGAAAAGTAAAATAACAGGCTGCCAGACACTACCAAAAGCAGGACCAATGGTAACACTTCAGAAATATTTCTGGACGTGCCATCTATTTTCACTTTCACACACACTGATCTAGTGTTCTTGTTATGTATTTTTAAGACTATGAATCTTCAGGCAATCATATCACCAGCCTTCTGTGACTTTTATAGACTATCCAGACACAGGCAAAGTTTCAAGAAAAGATCAGAGCTTGTTTTGGAGAAAACAAACTATTTTCCCACTGAGTGGCTCCCTCTGGTGTTTTGGTTACCATTGATGAAAGGAATGGCTCTGCATCTTTGTCTTCAGCCTAATGTGTGAAAATAAAAGTGGTTATTTGTGTATATTAATATGTAATAGTCTACATTGATGAGATCAGTGTTTAAAAAACCCCAACCTTTTTTTGTAATGATTACAAAATTTATTTACAATACACTTTAATTATGATTAATCTCAACAATATAGGATGTGTAAAACTATTTATTATCCACATGGTTCAACATAACCGAGTTAATAAAAATCATATGAATCACATGCGTAATAACAAGGTTAATGACATATTTTTGCGAAGTGACCGCAGTCCTAGCTCAGACTGTGCCCGTGAAATAAGACGTCATTTTGTCATCTCCTAGTTTGACACAGCCCTTGTTATTCATAAAAACAATTACAATAATAATATGGAAAATAAAGAAATTATTACTCGTGTGTGTGTGTCATACTGATTTTATGAAACGAGTGTCAGGATTTATATATTACCCTCGCTCTCACTCAGACAATACACAAATTCTGACACTTGTTTCGTAAAATTAGTAAGACACACAAGCTGGTATACACAATCTCTATATTCCAATATCTGTGAATATCAAAATGAAAAATAAGAAGATATCAGAGATAGAAACACAGGATTAATTTTGGAAATAAGATCACCCTTGAAAGGTTTTGATTCTGAGGTTTTTAAATATGTACAGTATTATGGCAAATTATTTGATTAGACAACTTAATTTAAAATCAGATTTAATAAATACCATACAATTATAATAATAAAACCCCCAGCACATTTATTTAATTTGAAAATAACGAAGAACATACCAACAATTCCCTTACGCCTTCAAACGTGGCTGCTAACAGGTATTCTGCCTGTACAGATTTTAAAGAAAGATAACTCTTGTAGTCTTCATCTGCAGGGTGTACCACATATAAAAGAACACTCTTCTTTTTGTTATATTCCCACTTGACAATTTCATACCAAGACAAGCTTATGTATTCCACATTTTCTGTAAAATTCAATAGTAGGTAAATAATACATGTTTAAATGAAGAACAAAGAATTCAGTCATAAACAAACATCATTGCATCATAAGAAACAGGTAATATTCAATTTTAGAAAAATTTAAACAAAAACAAAATAAACATCTAATTTACATCACAATGATATTAGGCCTAAAACTACATACAACACAAAATTATAAATTATTCAGAAGGAGTGCTAACAGAATAAGGTGGGCAATAGGGAAAAGGATAAAATATTGTTTTAGTGTTTACTTTACTGGACAGACCAAACATACCAAAAGAAAACAGAATGGTAGGTACAAATAAAAGTGGCTAACAGAATTCTACATTCTGGTTAACTGCTGGAAACATGCAACTAATTAAGTGAATCATTGACAACTGCTTGAACTGATCTGTGTGTAAAAATGCCAGCACAGTTTCAGTGCTTCTAGATCAAATATGCAACAGGACATGACAGATACATACAGATAGATCTTAAAAATTAAAACATACTAGTACCTGAAATAACAGTACAATAACAGATAGTAGGGTTTACAAAAAGAAATCCTGAGACCACATTCTAAAATGATCACCAGTTGTGAATTTGTATTAAAATGCTTCACATTTTTCAGTTTTATATTTGAAACTCCTTGATTCTAATTTTAATTAAAACATAGTGATGTATCTGACTGCAGGAATATGAACTGGTATCACCAAAATGGTGTTGTATACAAATCAAAGGAATCTTTCCAAAGTCTGCAACTTAAGAAGTGCACCTTGTGTGATATGACTGCAGACATCAATGAGTGAACTATGAGTCGCACACTATTAAATCTATTATACTACATAATGATCCACAAACTTAACATTCACAAGGAAAATACCTGTAACAATTTTCAAGCCATACTTGGATACAAAAATATTCACGTTATCATTTCTGGCAAACTGTAAAACAAAATGTTTACAACAAATAAATAAAAAACACTACATCCATGCACCACTAAGAAAGACAAGAACAGGGAATTCACAATTTTCGTGCATAATAAACTCTTTCTAAAATAAACTACTCATGCTTGTGAATAATACTAAAGCAGTACAACAGAGGTGTATGACAGTGGTACTATGTAACTGGTAATATGCAGGTTATGGTTTTACAAAATAAAGTAATAAGCTGAATAACAGAAATAGAAAACTACAAAACTACAAAAATACATTTTGTTTGATGCCGGCATTGATCAGTTATTATTATTAGTGCTTCACAGACAGAAAGAAGTAAATAAAGAAAGTTTGTTTAAAGTTTGGAAAACGAGCCTAATGCTTCATGCAAAATAATCAAACAAAACAACAACCCACCATTCAGTTTTTAAAAAAGTTACTTTCTTTTATTTAACAACACCACTAGAGCATATTATTTTTAATCATCAGCTATTGGATGTCAAACATTTGGTAATTTTGATATCTAGTCATAGAGAGAAAATCCGCTACATTTTTCCATTAGTAGCAAGGGATATTTTATTATATGCACCATCCCACAGACAGAATAGCACATACCACAACCTTTGATATACCAGTAACGGTGCACTGGTTGGAATGAGAAATAGCCCAATGGGCCCGCAGACGAGGATTGTACCCACACCGACCGTGCATCAGGTGAGCACTTCTCTACCTTTGGGCTATATCCTGCTCCCAAGTAAATGAAGACTACACGACGCGACCAACATGATTAGTACTACCGTGTAATGGGTGAAAGAGCCCATCAAACACTGCATAAGCTGGACGATGTTTTAAAAGGTGATATATCCTGCCCCAAGTAAATGAAGACAACACGACGCGACCAACATGATTAGTACTACCTTGTAATGGGTGAAAGAGCCCATCAAACATTGCATAAGCTGGACGATGTTTTAAAAGGTGATATGAACTGAAAGATGTTTTTGTTTCATTTTGGACTTCTTCTGTCAGTTTTGATTGTATAAAATACTTAAATTTGCCAAATAATATCACTTTTAAGAAAAAACATCCCGTATTTACAGTGTTGATTTGACTAATACTGCTTTTCTACTTCGACTTAGATCAGAAGTTATAGCTACCAGAAACTGTTCAGTAGTGTATCATAGTAACAAAACTGAAATGTATGATCCATTCTAAAGATTTAAACTATTCAACAATCAACAGAAGCAAACCGTGTGAAAGCTATTGTACAGACTAAACAAAAAGCACTAGGGGTCGAATTTACGAAGCCTGTTTTTCTCAAACCAGGTGTCATTCGGTTCTTAAACACAGGTGTCATTCGGTTCTTAAACACAGGTGTTCAAGAATTGTCAATGTACGTAGGTACATGTGTGTAAGACAGATACAGGCTTTGTAAATGTGGCCCTAAGTATCTATGTTTAGTGGGTGAACTCCATATGCTCAATAACATCTAATTCTTGCAAAAGAATTTACCGCACAAGATTTCAACATGACATCTTCGCAAACGACACATCCCTGAACCAGTATGGTTTGGTAATCTGGCAGCTTCTGACACATCAGGACGTACTGTTCTTCAACTAGGAATTCTGGATCCAGGCATTCTGAAACCACATAATCACAGAAACAAAATACTTAAGACTTTCTGTAAGTTACAAAACAGAAACTGAAAATTGTAAAATGACAAAATGTGTTTTGTTATAGGAATTGCATTGATTGTCATCTGCCATTGAAATCCATTAAAATGTTCAACTTCAAATAAAGACTGGCAATATAATTGGTTGCGAACATTGTGAATATACATTATATAAGCATTTATTTTCACTCCAACATTTCCGTCTTAGTTTTTGGCTATCTGACTGTAGTACTGGTCTGAACAGGTGGTTAAGGAACTGATTCACACCGGCCGCCTCTTCTGCTTGACACCCATGTCCCAAAAGGTCAATGCACAATATTACAACATAACATGGCAAAATCCAGCCAGAGGAAGTACCATTGAAAAATACAAATTGTTTTAATTCTTCCCCAATTACTAGAAGTGAACAAGTGAACCACAACATATCAACATATGTCACAATTAGGAACTATAATGGACTGTGATGAATGAATTCTCACCCGGAAGTGATGTACATAATAGTAGTGGCTAAGCTGTTAGAATTATATTCCAAGACAAGATTAATTACAAAAAGAATAAAAATTAAACAAATTCATGGCAGGTTTAGAACTGATATTGAACATCCGAATTGTCATTTTCAATGAAATGTTAACAAACCAAAGTTAATTGAGTGATACACAAAATCTTAACTGGACAGATCCTCAAAACATGGATGATAATGTTTAAAGGAAACATGTCACGTGGCCTATATTTGGCACCAACCATGTACAATTAATTATAAATTGAATCACCTCAAAAAAAATATAATAATAAATTAATTACTTAAAATATCTCCATAAAAAAACAAACAATACGAGCTCTTAGCGGAAATTGCCGATCTTTAATGAGCAGGGCAATCACGAGATCCGTGACGTCAGAGACGCGTCGCTTGATCTGAAGCCTTACACTTAAAAGCATTAGTCCGTACCACTCATAAAGAATCTAAGACTTGCACAGCTTACCAAAACAATGAGTGTTCGTTCGCAAAACGTTTTGCCGTATCAATTTGAGCTGTTAGTAAATGAAGAAAGACACACATTTACTTACAACAGTGATACTGAAGAAAAAACGGATAGTGAGTCGGAGGGTGGAGAAACCGATGGTGCCAGACCAGACCGGTCGACCAATTTACAGCCTGGAGCCCGGAGCCCAAAAGTAACCCAGAGACAAAACCAAAACGCTAATGCCAAGGTGTATACTGTTCATATTTAGAATAAAGATACACCTTGATATGATGTATTTAAATATGTAAAAAATATAAATGTAGGACAAACATGTTTTTTTTTTTTGTTTTTTTTATAGAAAATATCGCATTTTTCATGTTTGGGCTGTACATAATGAAATCTGTATGCACAGTGTAAACAAACGCTCTAATTTACGACAAGGCACTTCACTTTCATTAACCTGACTTATAAAACAACATAAATGACTTGAGAGTATAATCAACTTTTTAACTAAATATATTTAAATTTGCATCAATAGAACGAAATGGGGTTATACTTATTTTTCTCTTTAAAAAAACCCAGCATATTATTAGGCCTATTGGTAGGGTGCGTTAGAGTAAAAACGACCTCTCACGATACCCATGTAATAATTTTCTTTTCTTTGGTACTACATAATTGATAAGTTTTTAAATTTTAGATGGGAAAGTCTACTTAATCAAGGGTTTTACAGCATTATTTACAGTAATGAAACAGGGCGGCTGATAATGTCCATTAACATTGTACTATAGTCGCGACAGGTTATGCCACAATACCCTGTGATCTTAAAAAAAACTGGCAAGTATTTTGTACGTATGTCTAGACAGTGGTAATCACTTACCTGGTTGATACCCTGCAATATACACCTGCCAATCAGGAATCATATGTGCAGGCCACGGAAAGAAAGGACCAATTAACTAAAACAACACTCCGATTGTCAAGTCAGCCCGTGGATGAAACATAATAGTTATTTCGACACCGACAGAACAGAACAGAACAGAACTTTATTTCACTCAGGCCGCTATTCAGCGGCATATGAGGTACATTAACAATAATTATATGACAGTGACAAGATGGGCTTTACAGGAGAAAACGTATATATCAAAACAAAAAAAATTCTAATAATAATAATAATACAAAATGAAATATATTTCTAATAGTAATAATCTATATATATATAGTAGTGGTTTATTTTGTATTGAACTTCGTGTTACTTTGGGTCTTAAAATCATTATTTAAATTTTTTTTTTTTTTTTTTTAAACATATTTAAAAACATCGTACTGAGATGTATCCTCATGCCAAATCCCATGTTTGTATATGCCATATTTAATTACTTATTGACGTTTCCTTCTTCGGACGATGAATAACATGAAAAATCTCTCATATATAAATACATCATGCTGAGGTGTATCTTTGTGCCAAATATGTACAATGTACACCTTGGCATTCGCAACCGAGTACTGTTTTTGTCTCTGGGTAACGTTCAGGCTCCGGGCTGTAAATAGGCTGACACCAAAGTACTATGTGGTCACGGTGTTGGTGTCCAATCTTTTGTTTTGCGATAAAATACACGCGTCTTTCTTCGGATACAATCCTTTGAAAAATCGTAAAAAGACAATCCCGATCGTTTAAACTGTTTATTTTTACACCCAAAGGCCACGCAGTACGGCACTGTTGGACTGAAAAGATCGTAAGCCCCTTACTCCATATATAAACAGTTAACAACAATGGAAGAGTACAGCGGCTCTGACGTCACTTCCCTTTTTTTCCGAACGCTCACGAATAAATATGCATAAATCGTACTTTGATACTGATTGACGTAATTTCTTCATTTTAAGTTAACTACGCATATTTTATTGTTATAAACTTATTTGTATATTATTTTAATATCATTTTGCTTTTAAAATGAGCTATAATATGGTCTCGTTACATGTTTCCTTTAAATAGTTTTTTTTATGAGTTTTTAAAAATATAACTGTTAGAAACTGTTTACTGATGGCATAATTATTTGAATAAAAATACTTACCATCTAGCTTGATTTTTTCTTCACTTGTCGTTATTAATTTTCCTAGCAACAACAACAAATGATAGATAATAAACATCAGAAATATTTTATACAATAATTAAGAAGTACCTAATATTATTATAAACAACAATTATAATTTATAATAGAAATAATTTAATATCAAACAGCTTACAGTTGAAATGGAAGCCTACAGACTTTAACACCACTTTTGATCTTTGTAATATCAGAGTCATATGATTTATATAGGCCAATAACATGTTTGTCAATCCATTTAAGTAATAAAAAGCTATCTGGTTGAAATACTGGTAGGTGACTCTCTAAACTGAATACCCTAACATAACACAAGATGAACTCATTCAAGGGTGTATACTACCAAATCAAATCCAATAGACGACAATAGTAACATATGTGGCTAAAACTCCTACCTGCAACGTATCAACCGACATAAACGCCACAAATATAAATACTACCACCCCTTACACTTAAAGTGAATCAGAAAAAAATGGGGGTCAAGCTGCTCGTTTCTGAGATAACGGGTAGCGTCTATGACTACCCTAGTTTCGCACAAAATTCTAGTACTTTTTTTTTACAGGTACCCCATACATGTTTCAAGCACAAGGCTACTAGATGAAATAAAATTGCACATTTTTTTAACCCAGATGAAACTATTATTTCTTACAACCAACACACTCACATTTATAACCTATCACAGGACTTGTGGTGTTCACTTCTCTATCAAAAGTTGGGTGCACCTCGAACTTTGACCAAGCCGGAAGTTATTTGGTTTAGTACTACCTATACTGATAACATACATTTTTCAAAAAGTGTCCAGCTATGCGTCTTTATGACAACCAGGATCTGGTGTATTCTGACATAAACTGACAACTTCACTGAAACTGTTGTTTCTACAGTGCAACCTAATATAATGTACACCTCAAAAAGCATATATATTGCATATAGTTTTGTACAAATGCAATATGTCATATTAAACAACAAAATGCTTTAAAATAAAACTCCTGAAGATATTTACTTTCAGTTGGGTGTGTGTACTCAGGTTTATATGTAGAGACAACAAAGATAGTCAGAGTACCTCTACCCCTTTAAAGAATTCCATTAAAACACATGCACTTGATTGACCCCTAGATTATGAAGACCTTAACAGGCACATCAAAGAAATATCAGTATTAAAAAACATACACTGTCTGAGGAAGGAAACACAAACATGACTGTACCTGTATGAAGTAATGACTTAATGTCCTGAACATTAGTGTTGGGAGGAAATCCTGTATGCTGGGTGTGGGTGTCTTCAAGTTACCAGGTGTGGGAATTTCAAATCCATCGGCCATGCTGATTTTCATAATGAACCATCAAAACTATTGGCAGCGATCATTATTCCTGACTATATTTTATTTATAGCCTACTGTAGTTGGAGGTTTTAATAGTTGTGATATCTGGAATAATCATGCAGCTTTAACACATTTATTTTTGATTAATTACTGAAAAAAACTATTTTTAAATGACAAAATTACCCGAACATCTATTTTCTTGCATTCTTTTCTAATCCGGATGAATACAATATGTACATTAGATGTATTCCTACAATCTGTAATCCAGCATTTTATTTAGCTAGTAACATTAGGTAATACAGCTTTAACAATAAAATAAATTATCAACTTAATCCAAGGCAGATAATCAAATCTGAAAAATTGGTTCTGAATCTAGTATTAACTCAAAATGCTTTTCATGAGAGCTAACTAAGTGATTATTAAGGGAAAAAAAATGATCTGGAGATCTAAGTATATGTTTAACAACCTTATTGTTATGTACAAATAAGAACAGAAGGCACAATAGTGACAACAAATTTAATTATGTTTTTGGTAAAGTTTTTCTTCAAATTTACTTTAAATTTTGCATAAAACTACAAATTTGTCTAAAATATAACTTAGCACCCTATAAATATGTCAAAATTACAATAAAAATCAACTTCTTTACAAATTTGAGTTTTCAGAATTTCATACCTAAACAATTAACAATGTTAATGGAAACTAAAGACATTAACCCACTATTGGCACATGCTATTTTTAATATAAAAATAAATTGCTATTAAAATCTTAGTTCAGGTTGCCTATATATAATACCATATTTAAGAGCAGTTGTATATGGCAAGTCAAATACCATGTAAAAAGAAATTATTGAAATCTTTACAGTATAAATTATAGGCCAAAACCAACTTTTCTTCAGTGCTAACTTTGATTCAAACTCCATTCAGAGCTATGTACAGAGATTATTGTCACGGTCAAGGTCATTGTGAACTTGCATGATCGAGTGATGGCTAATTAATCAACCAGTATAGTTTAATTAAATAAAATGACAAAATCATAATATTTTTTATTATGCACTGAATATGTGCTATAGGGTGTATACTACCAAATCAAATCCCATAGATGACAATAGTAACATATGTGGCTAAAACTCCTACCTGCAACGTATCAACCGACATAAACGCCACGGATATAAATACTACCACCCCTTACACTTAAAGTGAATCAGAAAAAAATGGGGGTCAAGCTGCTCGTTTCTGAGATAACGGGTAGCGTCTATGACTACCCTAGTTTCGCACAAAATTCGAGTACTTTTTTTTACAGGTACCCCATACATGTTTCAAGCACAAGGCTACTAGATGAAATAAAATTGCACATTTTTTTTACCCAGATGAAACTATTATTTCTTACAACCAACACACTCACATTTATAACCTATCACAGGACTTGTGGTGTTCACTTCTCTATCAAAAGTTGGGTGCACCTCCAACTTTGACCCAGCCGGAAGTTATTTGGTTTAGTACTACCTCAAGAGGGATGAGAAGAATTACAGAATAACTAACATGCAATGATGAATTACATATGATCGGTCTTGTGTTGTTTAATGTAAACCTGAGCCTTTGGTGAAAGTTTACAACATTCATTCACAATTAAGGTATAGATAATTTGTAACTCCTCTTACCTACCAGTCTCTGATGGTTTAACCACTTCCGAATTATTAGCCATTTGGTTTGCTATATTTACTGCACATTTTGAGAAAGCCCACGACTGGTACATCAAAGGCCATGGTATGTGCTATCCTGTCTATGGGATGGTGCATATAAAAGATCCCTTGCTGCTAATCGAAAAGAGTAGCCCATGAAGTGGCGACAGCAGGTTTCCTCGTTACATGTCAGGGGGTGTCACTAATTACGTAATGCTCTAGGGGTAGAAGAAGAGGAACATTTTTCAAGACTATATGTTATTTTTATTCATTACTTAGACCTAAAAAGGTGCTTTTTGGAAATGCGCGATCAGTCTAGGATCGACCCCCATAGGCAGGTATACAAAAAGACCATGGTATGTGATATCCTGTCTGTGGGATGGTACATATAAACGATCCCTTGCTAAAATACTGTAGCAGGTTTCCAAGGCACGTGCAGGGATTTCAGCGGGGTTGGGGTTATAGCCGTGTTGAGCGATGTTTATATGGGGCCATGCTCCCAAAAAAAATATATACTAGCGGAAAAAAGTAACAGTGTAACTTGAAACATCAGATAAAATTAACACGGCTCAATATTTTAGCCTGATGTTTTGCACAGTTGACCAGTGAACGCACCGCCACACAATCGCGGGGTCAATTCCGTATTGGCACGTGCCGTTTCGCTTCTTGGACATGGGTCTGTTTTTCAAGGTTTTTCCGCCCAACATTTTACTGCTCCAGCTTTTGTCGACTTTGCTACTGTCGGGTCATTGTTTGGCAACCGGTGGAACAGAAAAGCAGGTTTTTTCGGTTGAAAGTGGTCGTAGAGCAATGCCCAGGCTAAATGTAAATGACCGCCTTCGCGCAATTGGTATGATCCAGGCTGAAATGCTCCATTGCGCTGTTGCTACGCAATTTGGTGTCAACATAAACACTATTCAGGCTTTGTCGCGACGTTTTCAACAATTTGGTAATGTCAGAGACCGACCACGTGCAGGTCGTCCACGCGTGACGTCACGACAGCAGGACAATCATACCCGACTCGTGCACCTCAGGAATCACTTCCAAACGGAAAGTCTGACAGCGCGGACCATTCCTGGATTGCGTGCCATCAGCCCCAGAACTGTACGGAATCGATTACGTGAACAGCGTATTTGTTCGCGACGTCCGGCTGTCCGTTCAGTTTTGCTAAGACGCCATCGTGTAGCACGTCAGGCTTGGTGTAGAAGACACTTGCGCTTTAATCGCCGACACTGGGCGGGTATTCTGTTTACAGACGAGTCCAGGTTTCACTTAGACAGCAGCGACGGCCGTTCAAGAGTCTATCGTCGTGTTAGAGAACGTTTTAGTGACGCCTGTATTGTGGAGCGACGTGCTTTTGGCGGAGGCAGTGTCATGGTTTGGGGTGGTATCACGTCAACTGGACGAACACCTATTGTGGTCATCGATGGCAATTTGAACGCCGTAGGCTACCGTGACGACATTATCCAGGCTCACGTCATCCCATTTGTGCAAAGACAGCAACGTCACATCACGCTTCAGCAAGACAACGCTAGACCTCACGTCGCCCGGGTGGTAAGGGATTTCTAGCTCAGCAGAATACCGATGTGTTGCAGTGGCCTGCAGTCTCACCCGATCTTGCACCAATCGAGCATGTCTGGGATGAGATGCAACGTCGTGTATGTGCGCTGCCTAACCAGCCGGTGACGTTGGCAGCGCTGGGTCAGACGTTAGTCCAGATCTGGAACGGCATTCCCCAGGCATTCTTCAACAATTTGGTAGGCTCTATGAGGCGACGGTACCAGGCCTGCATCGACGCAAACCATGGCCATACGCGCTATTAACTTTGTGAACTGATTTTTTACCCTCGTGTCTTTCATCCCCAATACCAATGAAACGACGGATGCTGTGACATTTTAAATGAATTGAAGTTTTGCAGATTTGCCTATTAACCATGCTATCTGATTGTTTCATCGTTTTATGTCTTGAAATTATGTTTTTATCAACATGATAACCATACACAGTTACTTTTTTCCGCTAGTATATTTCATTTTTTTTTAAGCTTGGGCAAGTAAGGGTTTTGACCTCCAATACCCTCCCCCTGCACATGCACCCGATTCCTCTCTAAGATTATGTCAAAATTACCAAATGGTAGACATCCAACAGCAGATGGAAGGAAGGATAGGATATGTTTTATTTAACGACGCACTCAACACATTTTATTTACAGTTGTATGGGGTCGGATGATTATTAAATCAATATGTTTTATCTTTGATGTCGTTAAACAACCCCCCCAACTTTACCCTTTCCAAACGAAATAATATTTATTTGAGTTTGTCGATTTTAACACGTAAAATTAAGAAGTGAAAACATTCATTGTCTACTTTAGTATATTTTATTTTAAAAATATATACATGATTAATGTGTTACAAGTATACAAACTAAACTTATAAAATATCAATTCTGAAATAGGAAGGTACGACTGTCGATAATACGTTGTCAAGATCAAACCGGTTTTAACTAAAGACTCTAGTACCGTATTCTCAACCAAACGTTCTTCGTACAGCGCAAGATTTCTCTTTTAATTTTTTGAGACGAACCCTACAATTTGAAATCGGCAAACGCACGTGTTAACTGAAACTGACAACAGGCTGTCGTTTGTGCTTTGCCGAACTATGGCGGCACAGGCGACGAATCAAGCGTATACGTTTGACGATATCCGTTCATAGCGAACACACACAACTTTTTTAAAAGTGCATATGAGCTTGTATTTCACATTTGTACATGATGTTATAATATGGTAACCAGAGAATGTAACTTTAATGTGCCTATATTTATCAGTGATAGAATTAAGATTTTTTTTTTTTAAGAATCTAAAAATTTATTTGTTCACCAATATTTTCACTTGTCCAAATAAATGGTTTGTGTTATTAAAGTACCAGGATGACGTTTGTGATTGCTCAAAATGAAACTGCACTGAAATTTTTTACTTGTCCACTGGACAACCAAAGAGGCACATTTTGCTTGTGAATAGATTTTCACTTGCCAGAACAAATGGACAAGTGCTTATTTCAAACACTCTTTATGTCTGATTGGTCGTATTTTGCATTTGCAGCACATGACAACAAACGACAAAGAAACCCACCTGATGCAACATCGTGTTTGGCTTGGATGAACAACAAATGAACAGCCTTAGGGTCAGACTTCATTAACTTCTTCTCACTGTTAGAATTCAAACACCATTTTTCTAAACACAGATCTGAAAATAACGTGCAAGATAAAGTCATGTTAAACAATCTCAGTCATGGATAGAATTAAATGTTAAGACATAATCACCAGGAAATGTAAATAAAAAGTGTAAATTATATTTTTGACAGTCCACATTTGGTCTGTATAAACGGCTTTGTGAGGACAAGAGAATATTATGATATCAAATTATTTATTGTTCCTAAATATGAATCAAGTTATTAAACTTCATTTCCTATTTGAGTACATTTTTCCCCCTTCCAGAGACTAATATAAACTATCACCATTGTGAGGTAAAGATAGGCAATTCCAACCCATGTGACCAAATGTTTTTTGTGAGGGCTGATGTTTATTGATCAATTCTTTTTTAATCTTGGAGGCTACGGTTTGTTTACTCTAGCGCGATTCATAAACACTTCAATTACAAACTCATTTAATAATTTGCAGAACAATATAGTTCACATTAGGCTTAAAAAATATAACAACTTAACCATAATTATAAAGTTAAAAATAGTAATTTGTTTAAATATTTTTAAAACAATTATTCAATATGAAACAGCAATGGGGGAATAAGTAATTAACAGAATTGTGAAAAACATGAGTTATAACATCAATCGTTGTAAAAGATGAGTTATGACGTCAGGCATATTTTAATTTATAAATTGTCCAGCCCTAGGGTCAGACAGATAGACAAAGCACTGTGCTAGATAAATCGTCCAGCACTAGGGTCAGACAGATTTATCTAGCACAGTTGCTGCACTGTGCAAAAGCTGGTTAATTCTGTCCAGTGGGCAAGACCAAATAAATATTATATATTTACACCATATGTCAGTACCTGTAGCGGGAATGTGAATTTTGTCAGATGATCTGTATTTGCGAACTGGGTAGTCTTCACCTCTGCACAGCGTAAAATATTTATAGCTGGATGCTTCGAGACCTGCATTAAATAATCAAAGGGATTAATTTACAAGAATGTTTCATAAGAAAACTGCATCAGATTAGGGCCGTTGACTATTTAAAATATTATCTCATGCATACAAACTGTACTTTTTTTATACTCATTCCTAGCTCACTCCTAAAAGTGTTGATAAAAAATTATTATTGATTTTTGTAAACATTTGTGCTGGTTTTGAAAGTGTACGCAGGGATTATCTCCCTCCCATCAAGTGTGTAGTTTGTTACAATGTGTACTAGTGAAAATGTTGATAATTGTTGTAAACAACCCCTTATTAATTACATTTTTAGCAAGTTAGCAATTTACCATAAAGAAACATACTGAATTAAAACAAAACTTACTAAACGACACCTACATGTTTGTTAGCTCATATGTAGCCACTATAGGTTTTACAGTATTTTTCTTACTGTTTATACAAAGGTGAGTCCACTTGGAGTAAATCTATTTCTTACCACATCTTTGGCATATTTTTGTAAATAATGCATCAGCAAGTACTATATCATCTTTAACTGCGATTCGAACCTGTGGAATAGAATAAGAACACTGGTATGTACATTTGTATTATACATCTACAGGATATTGTGCTAAATGTCCATTTAATACATGTGTAACAGCATATATTGGTTCATTTTGTACATTTAAGGTGAGATAACGTAGAATTTATAATCAGCCAAGGTGTCTCTAGGTGTTTTGTTTAACAACACCACTAGAGCTGGAACGAGAAATAACCCAATGGGCCCACCGACAGGGAACAATTCCAGAGGTGTTTCAAATGATAGTATACACATATATGTAACAAATAAAAACATTTGTTATTTAAAATGTACAGTTGCTGTGATGATGATCAGTGCATCTAGATAAACTTTGATGTAATGTTTTAATGGACTGTATACCTAGACTAAAATATGTAGAGAAGGAAAGGAGAAATGTTTTATTTAACGATGCACTCAACACATTTTTTTTTATTAAAGAAGCATCAGAAATATACTTAAGGATAAAACAGACGAGGCAGGAAACCTGCTGTCGCCACTCCATGACCCGCTACTCATTTCTATTAGCAGCAAGGATCTTTTATATGCACAAATCAAACAGGGAGTATAGAACCTACCACAGCCTTTGTTACACCAGTTGTGGTGCTGTGGTTGGTATAAGACTAGCCCAATGGGCCCACTGATGGGGACTGATCCTTGATCAATCAAGTGCTTTATCATTGGGATTCATCCCACAACAAACCAGATTTATATGCTAGTAGGAAGAAAGAAATCTGGGCACACACAGTACCATAGCATCTTCAACTAAACAGGACAGAAGAACCACTAAAACTAAAAAGGGCACAGGTCTATCTTCATGAACTAGGAAGGTATTAGTTCATCAAGATAAACGTCTCCGGCACGATATTTATTATAGTGATGTTTATTGCTGTGCCGTATCGGAGGTCCAATAAATATCAAGATGTTAAAAAACGGACTGTGGATGTTTACCTTGGTGAACTAGCTAGGAAGGTATATATATATATACTGAAGGCCAAAAGAAACTTTACCATAGTTTTAAATCACTCTAGTGTAAAAACAACAAAAGATAGTCGCATGAGGTAAAATATATTGACTAGATCAATATGTCAACATTAACATAACTAAAAATGAGTGTCATTCAGCATCTGATAATGACGTCACATTTTCCCAAAGCGAGGTGGTGTACACAAATCGAGCTTTCAACTTCATGGACGACATGCAAAGCATACAGACAATCACTCAAGTCCAATAACAAGTCACATTAATAGCGTGTGTGACCACCCCTTGCCCCAATACAAGCAATAATTCTCCGACGCATAGAAAAAAATCAGTCGTCTGATGAGGTCACGTGGGACACGTTGCCATTCTTCTTGAAGGGCCTGGATCAGTTCCTGTTGATTGGCTGGAGGGTGTGGTCGTTGTCGAACACGGCGATCCAAAACATCCCAGAGGTGTTCTATGGGCATGTCTGGGGAGCGTGCAGACCACGGCAATACGTTTACGTTGTTGGCTCTAAGGAAGTTCTGTACGATTCTGGCTGTATGAGGTCTGGCGTTGTCTTGCTGAAAAATGACACCACGTGGCTGCCGTTGGAGAAATGGTATTGCAGTTGGACGAAGAATGTCATCCCTGTAACGTTGAGCTGTCAAGTTTCCGTGAACGATGACCAATGGTGTCCTTTCCTGTGCACAGATACCTCCCCACACCATGACACTCCCTCCACCATATGGCACGACCTCCTGAACGCAGCAAGCCGCCACTGGTTCTCCCCTACGGCAGTACACACGCTGTCTTCCATCAACTCTGAACAAACAGAACCGGCTTTCATCAGTGAAAAGAACCCGCAGCCAATCACGTCGCTGCCAACGTCGTACAGTCCTAGCCCATGTCAATCTCAAACGACGATGTTGCGGTGTCAGTAAGTGTCCTCTATATGGTTTGTAAGCCCTTATTCCATGAGTCCTGAGTCGCCTGGCCACTGTCTGTCTACTAACCCTGTGACCTAAGGCATTCATTGCTGATGACGTCACTGTCAGGAAGTGATTTCGTAGATGCAAGGTACGCAAGTACCGGTCATCACGGGGCGAAGTCACCCTGGGTCTGCCTGTTCTTGGCCTGTCTGATGTCTGCCCTGTTTGCCTGTAGCGTTGCATCAAGTTTGTAACAGTAACACGGGAACAACCGAAGGTTCTGGCGATGTGGGCATGAGTAGCTCCCATCTGTATCATACCCAGGGCTCTCTCGCGTTATTCTGGTGTCAGTTGTGGCATTCCTATGGTGGTTTTTTATCTGTGTGGATGTCTGACATGCCGTCTAAACTGTTTTTATACCCTTATTGCACGTGCAATTGTTGTTGTTAATAGTGCACAAGTTTTTCACTTTTTTGTGTGTTCCACCCAAAACGTGCAGTGGACGGGTATAATTTTCTGCATACATTATTGTTGTGTTTGGGCTGTGTGTTTTGGATTGAGTTACTTTTTAAAAACAATTAATTTTTTCTTAAATTCCAAATTGAAAATGGTAAAGTTTCTTTTGGCCTTCAGTATATATGTGGTACTGATCATCGTCATAGCATCTTCACATTTTAAATAACAAAAATAAAAGATAAAATGACACCAGTTGTGTGTGCAGGGAGAGAGTTTCAGGAGTCGAAACCCCCTTCTCCGTTTAAAAAAAAAAAAAAAAAAAATCTGTGGGCGCATGACTCTGACTCCCTTTAAATTTTAGCTTCCTGAACACCCATAAATTGGCACTGCCACTTGTTACTAAACAAAATCTAAAAATTGTGAATAGCCAAATATTCTAACTTATAAGTTTCCATTACTTCCACAGCTGTTATCTATTAAATTTAATAAAAATAAATTCTCAAATACAGCTGGATCATATCATGATATACACCTGAATAGGAAGAGCACACGGGTCTTTCGTTCCCACTTCTACCAACGCTAAATTCTGAAGTTCAACTTCCATGCCTAAATTTGACTGACAACGTATCCCATGCATTAGCGTTGCACCACAGTAATCAATAATAACGACCTAAAAACATGCCATGACAGACAAACTAAGTAAGTTCTAAAATAATTAAACTAAAGAATAAAAGTTACTCTAAAAAGTAACGTAAATACATTGGAATGCAAAACAGAACCATTATACGACAAGTGCTTCGCTTTTTTATATTAGTATCGCGAGGAACCAGTCTATTATTGAATTTTTCTAGAGCGCGTATTATGAAATCTACTATAATTTAGCAAAACTTGTATTCTGCTTGTTGAGGCGGGCCTCATATATGCTCTAATAAATTGCTTCTTAAACACACGTTGCATACACCTATACTGGGGCGGCACAGTGTAAAATATAATGGTACGGCTCATGATTACCAGACTCCGTTCAGATTACTTGTAAGGACATTTTCACAGATATAGCAAATATAACCCACACACACACGAACAAAATTGGTACGGCCATGCCGTACCTCTTTAAAAAGTGGTACGGCCATCGCCGTACCGGCTGTACTGTCTGCGCCGCCATTGCTATACAAACAACAATAACAACAAAATCAATGATACAATATTTAGCTTTTCCAAATTACTAGTTGGGCAGGCATATTATATGTTACTAAATGTTTTCATAAAGACAGGCAGAACTTTCTAGACCATCCACCTGAGTACAAGTAGCATAGTCATATTCATTATTAAACCATCTAAAATATGTAGCCTATAACCTTATTAGGCCCCCCCCCCCCCCAATAATTTTAGCTTTTTTTTCTCTTTTTTTTTGATAACCTTTACATCTCGACTGAATAAGCCCCCCTCCCAATAATGTCCACCGTGATACGGGCCTGCTTATGTTTGTCTAGGTACAAAAGGTGCCTTTATTCATTTAAATTCCATGCATGACTATAAATGTTTTTATTAAAATTTTCATACTTAGGCCTAAAATGTGCCATATTAGGGGTGTAGGCTAGGGGGGGGGGGTTTCGGACGAAACACCCCCCCCCCCCCCCCGCTGAAGCAAATGGTCCGCTTTCAGAACTAAAACACACAGGTTTATACATATGTAGTTTCTGGTGGTGCAAAAACACAATAGAAAAAGGTCCACTTGGTTCATATTCGAACCCCGTCCCCCACCAGGTCCAGATCACGCTACGCCCCTGCATATATATATATATATATATATATATATATATATAGAGAGAGAGAGAGAGAGAGAGAGAGAGAGAGAGAGAGAGAGAGAGAGAGAGAGAGAGAGAGAGAGAGAGAGAGAGAGAGAGAGAGAGAGAGAGAGAAATAATTGATTGATTGACAGTATGTCAAATTAAAGTCCAAGCATCAGACGCGCGTGTATGTGGGGGGGGGGGGGGGGGGGGGGAGAGAGAGAGAGAGTCGAAACAGCCCCAGTTCAAGCAAACTAGGCCTACATCATGTTTTCTCGCCAGTCTAGACTACCCACCCACTGCTAAAAACCCCGCACACGATACTGAGCACATGCCATGGGGACATCAACGTATCTGCTTGCAGTGTTTCTGCCAAGAATTGAATGCAACCACAGCCAACAGGGGGTATGGGGGGCCTCCTCCACAAAGAAAATGGGTTACATTTAGGGTTAGGCTTAAGAAAATCATACAATAATGATAAGAGTCATTCATTTTGTAAAAACGTTAACTTAAAAAAAGTGCCATACCCATTTTACCCTCTGGCAGAAACCCTGGCTTGATGTTTGAGTTAACTACGTGGTGCATACCCTCTGTGTCTTTGGAATGTACTGATTGAGGGATCAAGAGTGTGCAAATTTGGCACCCTTGAACATTTTGTAATATTCAAGAGAGTACAGAACTGGCAATATCTTTGATACTTTATTACATATGACGAAACTGTTGATGTCTGTGACAGTGTTATAAGAGTCAAGGAATTAATTTTTAACTACATTCAGTTAATCAAGAGATTGCAACATCATTTAAACCCAAGGTGGTCGCTACTATATAACAGTCAGAACAGGCAAGTTGTAATTTATCACATTTGACACCAATTACAGCAAGATTGTGATGTTGGTGATTGAGTTTTATAGGGTTAAGAAATTTATTTATATCAGCCTCTACCTAAATAAGATATTGCTTAATCAAGATGGCCAGAAAATGGCCACCAATAGTAAGAAATGGCCTTTTCTTACATTCTATTTCATGCCAAACAATAATATAAATTTTGGGGAGCAAGGAATTCATTTCCTGCATTAATTTTCTAATACAGGCAATTTTGGTTATTTTTGAAAACACTTTTCCTTTTCTTTTTACATTAAACTAAGTGAAAATTACACTGATGAAACAAATAAACGGGTAAATGTTGTTGTTGTTGTTGTTGTTTTTGTTTTTTGTTATTTTGTTTAGTTTTTTTAATCCGGATTTTGTTGTGGAGGATATTTTCGTTTCCTTATTTGCCGTCCAGTTAGGAACATACGCTATTTCTCTTTCCGGTTCCGGTGTGAATGTAGTGCAACGCAAAGATGTTTGCAGATTGCATTTTGATTGTAGCAATATCAATATGTACAGCTTTACTCGGAGAAGGTAAATCGTCTGTAATATATATTGTATGTAGGTTTTTTTTTTGGTGAGTAACAGCGTAGCTCAGGGAAAATGTAGGCGTTGATAGTCACTGGTGGTTCCAATGTATGAAATCAATTCCCATTGCCGATAATGTTAACTTTTACGATTAAAACTGATACATGGTAACGTGGTTAAATAATAATAATAATAAAAATGCTAGTGTCTGGTCACCACATGCATCTATTTGGGACATGAGTTCAACCCGTATTCCCCTTTCAATGGTTAGGGTTAGTTTTAGTCTTTAGAGCCTTTGATAGGGGACCAGACAACTCGGCCCGGGGGACAAATCGGCCCAGACAACTCTGGGCCGAGTTATTAGACTGATAGACGGGGCATGCTGTGACACATTATATCATATATGCGTGTTAAGTATAATAGTTGGCCATGTCGTAGTGTTGAAGTATTGTACTATAGTAATAATAATGCATTATACTGATAGATACTGCTAACTATATGGTCACCATTAATAATGACAATTGTGCAAGTCGTACGCGCATATCGTAGTGTCGGATGGTTTTCTAGAAGTAACTATAGAAATAACGCAAAAGACATCATTTGTTAAATTCCCACATTTATAATAATATCAATAATATATACTCACCAGTATTACAGGTGCAGTGTTGCCATCGTGAACAAATGTCGCAGCGTAATGCCTGTTGTCTGGGTCGGACATCATTAGAACAAAACACACACAGGATAAGTCGGCATTTTGTTCGAAAGTGATAAGTTATCAGATAATTCGGACGGTTATATACATTATTTGCTGAAAATGTTGTCATGCTCACCAATTGGAATTACTTCTTAATAGCAGGTAAAATAACAACACAACGTCTGCAGGGTGATATCATTTACTTGTTCATTAGCTACTCCCTGTAAGTCAGGAGGCTATATCTGCGAGTGTTGTTACTACGATAAAGTACAATAAAGAACTTTTGCATCTTTTTTCTGGGATCATCTCCAATGATTAGGTCACCGACTGTAGAACAAAAACAAATTATTCGAACAGCGGAAACTATCTTCAAAGATAAATGGATCAGCAATTTATCAATCCGACATGACACTTCGTTTTGGGACGTTTAGGTTAAGGTGGGACTAATTCAATACTAACAAAAACACATTCTTTTATTTCAGTGAGAATACTTTAATTTATAAAACAACACTTGTCCAATAATAGACAAGATTTCCCCCTGTGCCGAGTTGTCCTCCGGGCCGAGTTGTCTGGCATTCCTTTGATATACAACCGCGTCCGGTGATTCGGCGCACTGTATTTTGCTTAAGTATGCTTAGGAAGTTGTCATGTTGTCGGGGTTTTCAACGGATTAAAGTTCAATTCCTTTTCAATGGTTAATCAAGTATCAACATATTTATTATTAAGGGTGCAATAATTTTTTTTTTTTAGAATTATCAATAATTATTTCATAATTTCAAAATAAATCATTCACCTGTTTTCATGTATATAAATGTGAACTAGGTCAGCCTTATTGATATTAAGAATGTTAAAACCAGTCTAAAAACACCTTTCCCGCCTTTTTAAAATTATAGTAAACTAATTATTTTTGTTTGGT
The DNA here is from genome assembly GCF_016097555.1 of Gigantopelta aegis. Lineage (NCBI taxonomy): Eukaryota > Metazoa > Mollusca > Gastropoda > Neomphalida > Peltospiridae > Gigantopelta > Gigantopelta aegis. Next base: position 49,134,192 of record NC_054708.1, on the reverse strand, counting down.
TATTTTTATTTAAACTGAAAAGGAAAACACAGACAAATGCAAACAAAATGAAAGTTTTACACCATAATTGATAGTCATTCCAGTTCACAATTGTCACATTGTTTTAAAAAATAAAAGCGAAATAAGATCCATGTGTGTGCACAATCTACCCGAGAAAAATTAAATCCATGTAGGCATCTTAGCCATGCATGACAATGAACATGTATGCATCTGCAGTACTGTGTCACTCAAGAAAACGATTACTAAATTGATCATGAGATGGATCATGTGTGATCATTCATTTTCACAGTAATATTTTTAACAAGACAAAACAAAAAAGTACTAAAATAAATCTTGGACAACAGTGTAGTGTTTATGGGTTAAAAGTGAGGTCATGGGCGGTCTATAAATAGCGGGGTCAACGATCCACACCTGCTACACCGAATCACCGGACATGCAAATTGTTTTGGATACAAGGGGGTGCCTATATTTATGCACCATTTTAAAATGTTTATTTACTACAGACATAAAACAATTTGTAGTGTATTTCAGATTATGCACTGCTTCATTGGTGACAGACACATATTATTAAGTATTTCACAGTGTTCACATAGAAAATGGTCTTTGAATGCTTAGGTGCGCCGATACACCGGACAGCACTGTAGAGCCTAGAGGGGTATGGATCGAACTCTTTTCCTGTGGTAACCTTTATTGGTTAAGGTAACAAAGAATTTTACAAAGATAGTCTGTTGGGAGACCATCAAGTTTAGGGTTTGGCGAGTATGGCAACAGTTGAACTGTTGAATAAGAAACGTACTGAAACTGAATCAATGTGCTCTAGTGATGTTGTTAAACAAAACAAGCTTTTTCTATTACAGGTTTGACATGGCTCTTGGTATACCGAACTGAAACATATAAGAAGTTAAAGGCAGAGGTTGAAAAGCAGAGCAAGAAATGTAGGCAGTAATGTTTTGTACCCATTATTGAAATCTCATTCTCCTCACTACCATTTACCTTTTTAATATCTTATAAGATTCTTATCCTTTAAAACACAGACACAACTGCATCTTTAACATTGCCATTTGTTTTTACTATCATAGTATCAACAAATTATTGTCAACTTTATTGATGCCACATGCAGTTTTTGTCTCCGGGTTTTAATACCTTTTGTTCATACCCTTGTAATGTAGAATTGGTGACAGCTAAATTGGCACATGGTTACGATTAAACATAATACTATTAATAGCAGGCTTGTAAGTATTATGTGACATGGAAAAAATGAAAACAGGACAGTTATAAAAGCAAACATTTAACCATGGCTTCTAGAATTTTATAAAAATTCACTAACCATGGGATAAGTGATTTTAAAAATGTACTAGCCATGATTACAAATTCACTTTCGCTACTTTAAATAAATACAATTTTACTAATAGTAATAATCAGATATGTCACCTAAAGAGGGAGATTGAGCTTACAAATCCTTAGATTGGGGTGGAAAGAGGGGGGCAGGATATTCACATTTACAAAATATGTAAATGCAGCATTTGACAAAGGTTTTGTTTCCAGTAACTGTCGGGCTAGTTATAGTAATTATTTACTAGCCAAACACTGAATATGACTAGCCACGGGAGTGGGGCTACCATAATCTAGAAGCCCGGGTTTAACAAAAAACTGAACATTTGGACTTCTATGAATGTTCATTACCGTAGTAGGCTACGTAGCTTGTGGCAGTTTTCGGTGGCTAGTGTAGCCTCCATTGTTACATGCTTACACTTACACATTGCCTTCAAATGGTTAACATGTAAATTTTTATACAGAACTTTCATTAAGTTAATGAATCAGTGCTTATCATCGTATATCTGTTGCAGTGGAAAAGCAAAGAGAAAGTGAAACTTCAGACAGAGGGCAGAAAAAGAAGTTAGGTAAGTGCATCATCATGTTAAAGTGTCAGAACAATGCTGTTTTTTTGTGTGAATTTGTGAATGTAAGTACTTCAAATATGAGCTTTTGTCCTGTTAACTTGTTGTCTATATCAACATGATGTAAAGATGTTTATTTTCAAATACAGTTTAAAAAATCCATATTTATTATTTTCAGTCCTCTGTTAAGTTGCAGGATTTCTTGGACTGTGAGCCCTCCATATTTGTTAAATAATAAAACTATAACTTTTATCATGTTTTGTAACAGATCAAGATTGACTTTTATGACAATTTACCCATTTTTCAAATTTCAGTTACATGTATGACCCTTGAACTTAATAGTAGATACGAAAATTTGTTGTTCCCAGTAGGGGACATGTATTGCTTCTGCAGTACTCTAAGGTTGCTTGTTTGTTTTTTAGAGAGGCAAGAAGAAAAGTTGAAAAGTAACAACAGAGACCTATCACTCGTAAGAAACGGTTAAATATTATAGTGAAACCCCTCTAAACTGGACATCCATGGGTGAAATAAAACGAGGTTATGTTCTGGTCGGATATTTAAAAATGGACCATCAAAAATTTTTGGTTTTGAGAGAAATCCAGTTTACAGAGGGTCTGGTTTTGAAGCGTTACACTGTATTTGATTTGAGATTATGTAGGCAAGAACCTGACCTGTCAAGTGATCCAATAATTGTATTAGAATAATTTAACACATTTTATTTAATAAATTTGTTGCATTATTAAAAATAAAATTCATCATCTTTACTAGAAAAACCTAAACAAGTTATTTATGAGGTCAGATACATTGGGATGTCACCAACAATGCTTAGAAAATAAAATGAGAATAATGTGGTTCGAAATCTACTGGTGTGTTGTAATGGATGTGATACCATTAAAATATTAAAACTTTATAGAATGCAATGTTATTTATAAATATATATTTAGTTTTTCAACATTTTAGGTTCCATCTGGTAATAATAATAGAAGTACGATAAACAGCAGAAATTACTTAGTAAAGACATATGACAACATTAATTATTTTCAGGTGAAAATGAAGTCCATGTTTGCCATTGGTTTTGCATTTACAGCTCTCCTCAGCATGTTTAATTCAATGTAAGTATTCTGTGAGAAATCGTCATGGATGTTTTAACATCTTGTTGCATTACCCTTTGTTTTCAAAACAATATTCCCTTCCTCAGTTACTGCTCTAGACCAAGTGATTTTATTGCCTCTTCCAGTGATCAAATTTTGATTTTTAATGTGTTTTAATGTTATTTTATGACAGGTATCAGATTTTAAAAACAATTTTATTAAAGAATGGTGCATGTATATGCATTAAGTCACATATTAAATTGAACATTATTGAGAAAGCAGTGATGTTTTTGTAACAGTAATGACTTTATTAATTTGAAATATTCGACACTGTAGAAAAGTTAGTTTGTTTTGTTTTACGACACCACTAGAACACATTAATTTATTAATCATCAGCTATTGAATGTCAAACATTCAGTAATTGCGACATATAGTCTTACAGAGGAAACCCACTACATTTTTCCATTAATAGCAAGGGATCTTTTATGTACACTATCCCACAGACAGGATAACACATACCACAGCCTTTGATTATACCAGTTATGGTGCACTGGCTGGAACAAGAAATAGCCTACTGAGACCACTGACGGGGATCGATCCCAAACCGACCATGCATCAAGTGAGTGCTTTACCCCACACTGTAGAATGTATTGGAAAAAACCTAACTGAAACCAGCAAAGTATGCAACAAATTTCAATATTAAACCAGTATTAATTTTTTTTTTTTTTTTAGATTTGATGGCAGAGTGGTGGCCCGACTACCGTTTATACCGATATCTCTACTGCAAGGAATTTCCCACCGGAATCTCCCAGGAGAGGATTATGGAGACTGTTCTTTCATATTTTTATACATTCTGTGTACCATGTCCATCAGACAGGTCAGTAGAAACCTACAGGTTACATATCTCTATTATTTCGCAAACGTTTCTAGTAAATTAAGTTTGTAGTGTCACTTGAAGAAGTAGGCGATGGCTCATGCTTAGTAGACTTTTTTGTGTCGCCACTCCAAAAATATTAAATACATATCAGTTAATGTTTACAGCAAAATAAAATTAAACGATAATGGGATGAAAATGTCACATGTGAATAATTAACAGCTTACAAGCTTGTGACTGATTGTATAGTTAATTAATCACTTTTAAGTGGAACCATTGTTTGACAGTTGGTTGCCATTGTAATGGATCATCCCCTTTTTTTCCCCCCGTGAACGGCTTCTGTAGGGATTTAAGATTGTTTTTTGAACTAAACTAATTGTTAATATTGTTCTTCTGTATTTTGGGCGAGAGGTTTCTGTGCATCATGAAATCTTACAGTATTTGTTACAGTACACACCGTTTCAGCATACATCTAATCTTGTCAACAATCAATTGATTTTTTTTCAGACTAGTAGTCACTACCATTTTGTGCTATAGAATCTATTTACATTCATATTCCAGTCAGATTTTGAATTCCACTATGCTTACGTTGAGACACGATTGTTAAACGAAGTAAATGTGAATTTTATTCTGTTCAAACATTAGGATTACCAGGCCTGGATGCAGGATTTCTGAAAGGGGGGTCCCAAATGTGATGACGGATCTCTCCTTTAACACAGTGCGCCTCTTACAGCTGAACACATCATGCTTGAATTTACAAAAGGGGGGGGGGGGGGGGGGGTCAGGACCCTTGGACAACCCCCTGGATCTGCTACTGGGTACAGTTGATCTAAAAGTTCATAAATCATCCATTTTCCACTTTCACATTTGATTATTTTCTTTTCTTTCAGAATATTCAAAAAATGTTGGGGCTGGCCCCATCAAGAGCTGCCAGCAAGCAAGGTGGAGGTTTCTTCTCTCCTCCAACACAACTTACCAAGTGATGTGCATCATTTCACCACACCAGAGACGTGTTATATATCAAAGCATATACATGGCCATGCATAGTCTTCTCAGCCTGGTGGCCTTTCCTCAGGAACACAAATCTCCTTTTATTCACAAACATTACTGCATAGGATTCATCATAGATATGCAAAGATTTTATCACTTTACAATTTGAATATGCTTGGAGTGAATATATGGAGCATTTAAATGAGGTCATTTTATCGGATTTTGTTAATACAGAATGAACATTTACACCCAGCTTGAGCAATGTGGTTGGGGAATGTGTGCATTCTCATGCAATACATTGTTATAGCCAATAAATACATCTTACCCAATATATCTTTTTGTTTTCGTCTTTGGCTAATACATGTACATATATTATGGTAACTAATTGTAAAATATAAATTCTTAAATTTTGCCATTTAATAATTATTTCCCCACCGAAAAAGATGTAATTAGCCACTAGTTGCATCTGTCGTTGCATCTGTCGTTTCTTTCATAAAACGTTTATTTTTTATTTATTTTTACTTAGAGCACAGTTGTCTCGTGCGACACTACCTTTATACGCCGATAAAGTATTGTTTCTCGTCCTCTAACTATTACATAAAATTCTTGAAAGTATTTCTAGATATGAAGAGTTACGTTTGTCTTGACACCACTAGAACACATTATCAACTGGATGTCAAACACTTAGTAATTCTGACATTAGTTTTCAGAGAAAACACACAACTAGTATATTTTTCAATAGCAGCAAGGTGTTTTACATATACTTCCCCAGACAGGACAACACATACCACAGCCTTTGATATACCAATCATTAGGCACTGGTTGGGATGTGTGGTAGATTCAGAGAATAACCCCACTAAAGGAAGGAAGGAAATGTTTTATTAAATGACACACTCAACACATTTTATTTACAGTTATATGGTGTTCGACATGGTTAAGAACCACACAGATAATGAGAGTAAACCTGCTTTCGCCACTTCATGGGCTACTCCTTTCGATTAACAGCAAGGATCTTTTATATGCACCATCCCACAGCCTTTATTACACCAGTTGTGGAGAACTGGCTGGAACGACCCCACTAAAGGTGTTCGAAACTGATCAAAGCGTCTCCGGCAAGAAGTCTACCGGCTGAGCTAGGTGTTGCCCATTCTATTTGAAGATGTTTTAAATAACAAATATACAGACATGGAAGTGTTATACAGTAAAAGCCTTGATGTTTGCTTCAAAATTGAATGGAATTGCCCGAACTTTATTATAAAATTATTTCAATGCATCTGCAGCTAACAAATTTCAAGTTATGACAGTTCCACCTGTGTGAAATTTGTAAACTGAAATTATGGTCACACATGGCTGCAATCTCAATTTTTAAGACACTGTCACACGGCAGTGGACCAACTGACGGAGACGGTCTTGAAATATTTACTGTACATTCCCATTCAGCTTTAGCTGGTCGTCCAGTTGTATATGGAACTATTGATAAAGATTGATTTGACAAACTCTGTAGCCATATTTTGTTCAGCTATTTTAGTGGATCCATTTTAATCAATAATTGATCGGTTTGGCTCTATTAATGTGACGATAGATTATAAATCCATGATAAATTTGGAGAAAATGTTCCTCCAGCTTAGGTGATTGAATTGATGTAAATATCCTGGGGTTGGTGTTTGTTTTCATGTATACAGAAAGAATATTAAACAGATTAACCTCTTAATTCAAATCCTGATGTACATGTACTGATGGAAAGAAATGAAGAATCACACAGACAGCAACAAGAAATAATGACTGCATCAAAAAATCAATTGATATTGTCAGAAGTTGACTGGGAACACATAGGCAGCACAGTCAACACTACAGACATTCAATCCCAAATTACAACTTGGTATGGAATACAGACATTACTATGCTAGTAGTGAATTAAATTTGGTCTACAATTCGATGTGTTCCCTTATTTCTTTCCATCAGTATATAATTTGATTATGTCAACAAAAGTTGATCGGTTGGTTTTGTTTTCTTTAATGACACCACTAGAGCACATTGATTAATTAATCATCTGCTATTGGATGTCAAACATTTGGTATTTCTGACTCGTAGTCATCAGAGGAAACTTGCTACATTTTTCTTAATGCAGCAAGGGATCTCTTATATGCACTTTCCCAGAGACAGGAAAGCACATACCATGTGATTGGTTGGTGCAAACCAATTATAACATGATCAATTATGAAATTCCAACCAATTCCAAACACTAATGGCAATGTTTGCACATACCATAGATTCCCTACAGCCTTGAAAGCACCACTCATATATATATATATATATATACACACACACACGCCAAGGCCCTCATTTCTGAAGCAATCTTAGTGCTACGATAACTTAAAGCAATTTTACTATATTGTAGTGCAAGATAGCTACGAAAATATGGGCGCTGGAAATTAATCATGAACTAAATATACTTCCCAAATAATTTTGACCATATCACAGATACGAAACACTGAAATTAATGTTCTCTACATACAGATATTGAAAAAGATTGAGAGCACGTAAGACTGTCATTCAATCAAGATTTACAGCTGGAAGATGTTTTAAAAATTATTTGACAATAAATATTTTAGACCAGTTGTAAAGCGGTCTGTTTAGGATCGGGCTATTTCTGTTCCTGCCAGTGCAACATGACTGGTATATTAAAGGCTATGGTATGTGCTATCCTGTCTGTGGGATGGCACATATAAAAGATCACTTGCTACTAATGAAAAAATGTAGTGGGTTTGCTAAGACTATGTCAAAATTACCAAATGTTTTGACATTCAATAGCCGATGATTAATAAATCAATGTGATCTAGTGGTGTCGTTAAACAACACACCGATAAAGATTTAATGTATTCTAATGAAAAACACAAACTGTAAATATACATTAACCTATGGAGCTGAAATCACAGCGATGTGCTACTCAAAAGTAATTTATCCATTCCATCTTGGTAAACTACTTCTAGGCACCATTTTGGCTTCAATACTATTCAGGTGTCCTCAATTTCCAGGTGTATCAGTGTTCGAGATTAACGGTATCCCGATATCCCGGGGATACCAGAATTTATTTCTGGATACCAGACTTCAAGAATCCAGTATCCCGCCGGGATACCATATAATGTTGTTTGTTTCTTTTTTGTTTTTTTAATCCTGCGTTGTTATTTTTCGCTGAAACAATGAAAGTCGCCATTTACTGGTGAAGTTAAGTAAGTGTCGTTCAAGTTTGTTACGATGTTATTTATGAATTTCATTTAAGTGGGATACTAAATTCTCAGGTGGGATATCACATTTTGAAATGTTAGTATCCAACTGGGATACTGCCCAAAATGTTTAATCTCGAACACTGTATATTTTAACACTTGGCAATACCTACACGAACAATGCTCACCAACATCATTTCAAAACTGCCCAACCGTGAGGGGGTGGGGGATTAAAATGGTTATGTTGTCTTAAATGCATTGTTTTGATGCATATATCCTCACAAACATTTTCCACGATTGACATTAGAATTTGAAATAAAAGCAAATGCCACTTTAACACTGTTTATTTTTTTTATTTAGATGAACCTTTGAAATGTCCTTTCATGTTAACTGTTTATCTGTTAGACTTTGCAACACGTTCCAATTCATCTTTCTTCTTGATAGCATGCGAGTTGGATGAACCCTGAAAGACAACAGCATAAAAAAAATAATCTTCACTAAAATATGTCAGAAAATATATTATGAAAAGTAAGAAATGTACTGAAAGTACTATTATTACCTAGTATGAAACAGAACCTAAATAGGAGGAAAGGGAACTCGATCCCAACATAATCTACTATTTTCAAGAATGATGAAAGTCTGTGCACTTTTAAAGTCAGGACAAAACACACCATAGACTTTGATGTACCACAGAACTGCTAGTACTTGATCAATTCAAATTACCTAGCTGTGATGAAAACTTCATTCTCCTAGAGATTGACGTATATCTAAATTTTTGGAAATAAGTTTTGGCGATATTTAATAACACCTAACATTTTTATCAAATGCCATTAAGGATCAGTTGTATGGTAATTTGACACAAAAAGAAAACAGGTCTCCGAACAGCCTATACTCTTCATTAACAAAGGATATTTTATGTCCCTAATCAGTCGACACAGCACATACCACTGCATTTAATACACCAGCTGTGGAGAATTGACCGATATGGGGAAAACCCATTGTCTTCGTGGTTGAAAGAGATCCTAAACTCAACTTATGAGCTTTACTAATAAATATTTTAAAAAATACAAAACGAAAGGCCAATTGTGTCCCTACCTTAGCAGCATTGATAAGCTCATCAGCCAGACATTCGGCGATGGTCTTGATGTTTCGGAAAGCTGCCTCCCTAGCTCCAGTGCACAGCAGCCAGATGGCCTGATTGACCCGTCGAAGTGGAGACACATCAACAGCCTGTCGCCGCACGGTTCCAGCACGTCCAATACGTGTCGAGTCTTCCCTCGGACCACTGTTGATAATGGCATTTACAAGCACCTGCAGAGGGTTCTGAAAGAAGAAAGAAAAGTGTATTTTATTCGCCAGTCAAAAAGAAAGGAAAAGGTTTACTCTTGTATCTACATGCTTTTTGTGTGGCCGAGTTTGTGAAAACAAACTGTAACGCCAGAGTTTGACAAATCTACTAGCCCGATTGCCCACATAAAAGCAAAGGTATCAGAGTTTCACTATTGAATATTAAGACGCCAGTGTTCATTTCTAGAATTACGTCAAATTTATAGTGTAAAAAAAAATTCACCAAAATAATCCTGGCTGCTTACACTTAACTGGTACCCGACATATTCAATAATACAATGCAAGAATATGGGTTGTAACCGTTATCATGAAGGGGACGGGAAGTAGCCCAGTGGTAAAGCGCTCGCTCGATGCGTGGTCGGTCTAGGACCGATCCCAGTTGGTGGGCCCATTGGGCTATTTCTCATTCCAGCCAGTGCACCACGACTGGTATATCAACGGTCATGGTATGTACTACCCTGTTTGTAGGATGATGCATATAAAAGATCCCTTGCTGCTAATCAAAACGAGTAGCCCATGAAGTGGCGACAGCAGGTTTCCTCTCTCAATATCTGTGTGGTCCTTAACCGTATGTCTGACGCCATATAACTGTAAATAAAATGTGTTGGGTGCGTTTTTAAATAAAACATATCCTTCCTTCCTGTTATCATGAAAAATAGGTAGCAGCAGCAGTAGTTTTTCTTAGCTAAACGATTTAATGGCATTAAAGAAATTTCATCAATTTTAATTATATTTGGCAAACAGCAGCTGAACTCTGGTTATAAATGGGACAGGAAAGACATACTGCACCACACCAATATTTCACAAACGTTTACCTCGCCAGTAAGCAGATGAATGATGTCAAAGGCGTGCTTCACAATGCGCATGGTCAGAAGCTTCTTGCCGTTGTTGCGGCCATGCATCATGAGAGAGCAGACCAGACGCTCAACAATCGGACACTGAGCCTTTCGGAAGCGCTTCATCTGGTATCGACCAGCCGAGTGCGGCAGATACTTGGCATACTTTTCCTTGACAGCTATGTAATCCTGGAAACAAGCAGAGTGGTATTACAAATGTATGCAGACCATGGCTATAGTACACAGCATCAGGATAAACACACTAAAATACTGTGATTAATAATTTTAAAAAATAACATTTCCATTACTTAGATGAGGTTATTCTATTTTCACTTTGAAAAAAATGTGCTCAATAACGAAAAATTATTTTATGTATTTGTTTTAGTTTTTAACGTCACAAGTTGATCTCCAAAATATGTACATAAATATTACCTTTTGGTGCATTTTAAAACATCACCTTTTTTGTCCCACTATATTATATCATCAAAAGAATATACAACCATGAACATGTCACTTGTCCTGAATATCAATATATGTAATATTTGAATCAAGAACTTTTTCAATGAAATGATTTAAAAAGCTGAGAACTCATAAACACCAACAGACAATAATTCTTACAGTTAAACTGATGTCGCTGACTTGAACATCATCAGAGGACCATTTTGCAAACAGCTTTATTTCTGGTATTTCTGCCGCCACGGGTCCAGATTCATCCCAGTTCTCCGCCATGTTGGCTGAAAGAAAACATTAAAATATACAGTAAAAACAAAGTCTGAATAATAGCATCAATGATCAAGTGAATGTGTTTTAAAACCAAACTTGAAAGGCATATTTGTATATATACAACTCACTACACTTTATACTACAGACATTGGACGTCTACCATATTGTTAAATTCTGACAACTGGTTCAGAGTATACAAATCACTCTACCCTCCTTCCCTGGAAGGTTTTAGGAGTAGAAGATGGATCACCTTGCAACAGAATTTTAAATATTGTGGAGTAATCAACAGTCGCACATGTCACATTTTTTCTAAACCTTATAAGCATGTGTGAACCATTGACGTCAGATTTTTAAAAACAAATGATAAAATTAACACTTCCTTGTCACTCAACTTCTTTCTGTAGTGTGTGTATTAGTGATTAATATGTGGATTTTTTAAAACCAAGGAACTCTAACATGATCGATGCAAAGGAATTTGACATCAAACATATGATTCTTGTAGTATTAGAGCAGGAATCTATGACTACTGTTTGGTGAGCAGCGATTGAAAGAAAATTACAGATCTCGGTCTCCGACTAATGAGAGCGTCGTAACAGTCTAAATGTTTGTCTAACTCTTACAGTCAGAGTACTCGGGCTAATTGATTGTAGTTGTCAGTTGCTGATTTTATTTCTTCTTTTTGTATTTAATAGTGAACAGAATACAAGAAGACTTTTACCTCAATTCAAACCCATCGAAAACATTTTTTATTTTTTTTACATTGGGCTTAATTTGGCCCATGGATGTAATGCTTAGATGGGTATCACTACATCCAAAAAAGTTGTTTTATATAGTTCATGATTAATAAAGGACATTAAATTCAACATTTGGATGATAGGAAGTGTTTCATTTTTAACAGGCCAAACTGATTGATATAGGTCATTTTAGAATGCAGGGATGAAATGCAGCCCAGTGGTAAAGGGCTCACTCGATGCGTGGTCGATCCCCGTTAGTGGGCCCATTGGACTATTTCTTGCTACAGCCAGTGCAACAAGACTGGTATATCAAAGGTTGGTGTCTATCGTATGGTGCATATAAAAGATCCCTTACTGCTAATCGAAGAGTAGCCAAGGAAGTGGTGACAGTGGGTTTCCTCATATCTGTGTGGTCCTGAACCATACAACTATAAATAAAATGTGTCGAGTGTGTCGTTAATTAAAACATTTCCTTCCTTCCTTGTGGCATGCACCACTAAAAAATATTTCCTGGCTTGCACGTGACTTGAACACAGTATAGGCCTAATGCTGCATTCTTTAGAAGGCGTGAATAGACTTAATTTCCCAATTCACAAGTTGTAAAGAGCATTTGTTTGGCGAAATCACCCATGAGTACAACTTGTGAACTAAAGTCCGAACCAAAATGTTAACAACTACAGAAAATTGCTCTCCTACCTTTATTTTCAGTTAGATTGTACTCAAATTTTGTCCAGATAGAAATCTTGAAAAAACCATTACAATGACACAGATTCCACATACTAGATGATAACCATGTCACTTAATCGACTTCACTGAGATCGCATAGGGCAAAAAGCATGCAATTTTGTGCCGGCTGCCATTATGGAATATTCTCCAAGAGAGGTGAAAGGATATGACTTTTATCTAACAACATCATAATAGGTTATTATATAAAAGCAAACGTGATGACATCAGGGATTTACCGGATGCAGGAAATGGTTCAAATAATTATACAGATCAAAGTGAAATGTTGATTTTGAAAGAATAAACAATGAATACCGACATTGATTTCCCGAAAGGAAAAACAACACAGCTTGTTAAATTTACTTTAATGAAACATATAGTATACACGTGATTTGTTGTCTGCAGCTGTTGTTTGTGTGGTTTTGGGAACCTTTGTTTTCAGGTTGGGACCCCCAGAAAAGAAAGAGGTGAGTCCAAGGGACCCCCATTTCAGAAAAACAAGGTAAATCCCTGTGACATCATATTGATTTTCTTTCTTTCTTTTTTAATCTTTTTTAATGATACCACTAGAGATCATCGATTTTATATTAATTATGTCACATATTTTGGAGGCTTTCACCCCTCTTGAAGAGTATTCCATAAATAAATAAAAAAATAGCAGACGGTAGAAAACTGCATCAGTGCATGTATTTTGCCCTATGCCATCTCAGCGAAGTCGATACTGGTGACATCGTTACAGTCTCATATGTGGAATCTGTGTCACTGTAATGTTTTTTTCACAGCTTGTGTGTGGACAAAATTTGGGGGAAATGTAATGGTGATTAAACGTAGGAGAGTACTTTTTCGTAGTTGTTAACATTTTGGTTTGGACGAACACCAAATGAACACATTAGACATGTGAACATAGAAGCCGCCATATTGTTTTTTGTGTATCCCCAATTTTACTACATTAAACATCAAGAATTCCGACAAATAAAACCTAATAATAACCATATAAATTAAACTTTTAATGAAATAACACTATAGACATTGCTTGAGTTTTAATTTGGCGTTATTTAAATAATAAAACCCATAATAATACTGGGAACTAGACAACAGACAAGCACACCTTTTGGAGATTATTGAAAAAGAGGCTGAAGAGAACACGAGGCGGAAATAGTTAGGTTGACTTCGAGTGTACTACCTTTGTTTTCTGTGCAGTGCTTCATGCGCGGTCGGTGTAGGACCGATCCCCGTCGGTGGGCTCATTGGGATATTTCTCTTCCAGCTAGTGCACCACGACTTGTATATCAAAGGCCGTGCTATCCTGTCTATGGGATGGTGCATATAAAATATCCATAGCTACTAATGGAAAATTGTAGCGGGTTTCCTCTCTAAGACTATATGTCATAATTACCAAATGTTTGACATCCAATCAATCTAATTAAAATTAGTTCCACTATTACATGCAAGTGATGCCGTTAAACAAACCAAACTTTTTTAATTTCCTGCGCAGTATATCAACGCTTGGAACAACTGATCTTGATTTTTGACCATCAGTTTCAAATTATGACAATTTTATTTCATATCTTTATTATTAAGCTCCTATTCAAACCCGATAATTAAATATCGATTAAATTCTGTTTAAAAAAATTACAAATTAATATTAGTAACTTAATGATCATGTTTTAACTCTTACTGGTTAGGAAAGTTTCGAAATAACAATAATTATGTAAGATATATATTTCACAAGACAAATGAAATTTAAAATATGCTTAAGTGCTTCGGTCAGTATAACACGGTTCTAAGTTCTAGAGAGACAGGTAGACATACACGAGTCCCGTTCGAATATGCCTAAAGAAAAAATAACTCTATTGGGTGCTAAAAGGTCTCACTACACACAGATGTTAGGCTATATGTCATTGAAATCTATGTTATTTCCCCTAAATTATTATGAAGATTACTAACAGAACATGTTTTCGGTGGCACCAACAACTTAAAAAGGAGAAAATGTGTATTTCAGTTATTTGTCACAAGTTCCCATTTAACATAAGTTTGTGCAAGAAACGATTTACACGATCATCTGTAGCATACATTCATAACCCCAAACTAAATGCACAATGCCATTTGGTATAACAATGTTTGACAGAAAATATTATCCATATATGAAAATTAGAGAATCAAGATATATTTAATCTTTTGAGAATACACGTGTAGGCCTGCCTGAAAAAAAAGAAGTTTGCTGCGTTTGTCAAGAGTGGGTGGAATACCAGTAGTTACACCTAAATGACAATTAACGGTGTTAAATATTAACATTGAAACTCGTTTAACAGGACCATATCGTAAAATAGCTGGGAATGGACGCAATGGAGAGAGAGAGAGAGAGAGAGAGAGAGAGAGAGAGAGAGAGAGAGAGAGAGAGAGAGAGAGAGAGAGAGAGAGAGAGAGAGAGAGAGAGAGAGAGAGAGAGAGAGAGAGAGGGGGGAGAAGAAGGAAATGTTTTATTTAACGACGCACTCAACACATTCTATTTGCGGTTATATGGCGTCAGACATATGGTTAAGGACCATGCAGATATTGAGAGAGGAAACCTGCTGTCGCCACTTCATGGGCTACTCTTTTCGATAAGCAGTAACGGATCTTTTATATGCACCATCCCACAGACAGGATAACACATACCACGGCCTTTGATATACCAGTCGTGGTGCACTGGCTGGAGCGAGAAATAGCCTAATGGGCCCACCAACGGGGGTCGATCCCAGACCGACCGCGCATCAAGCGAACGCTTTACCACTGGGTTGCGTCCCGCCTACCGTACAGCCATGAAGGCAATGTATATGATGAGATCTATACTATGTGAGCGCCATAGCAAGAGGAAAAATTTTTCCTGGCACAAAAAGTGGTACCGCTTCCGTATTCACGGAGGGATGCAACGTTTAGAAAGGGCGTCTACAGTATTCAATGAGGGGTGCAACGTTTAGAAAGGGCATCTACAGTATTCAATGAGGGGTGCAACGCTTAGAAAGGGCAGCTACAGTATTCAGGGAGGGGTGCAACGTTTAGAAAAGGAACTTAAACTTAGATTTATTGAAAGAGGGGATTTATTTGAACTAAGCTATCTAACTAATTTTGAGAAACCCAATGTTTATATAGCGTTTGTCTTGTCTTGTTTAGTGCTTTATGTCTGCGAATTTACTTTACCGTAATTACTATATTTTCCATGTTTTAGCATGCATAGATACCCAGTAAAGTTCCGGTGTATAAACTGTACTGCTAATGTGTGTGTTCCATGTTAACGTTTGCTAGGGATATAGGACACATTCTGCTGCGAGGAACTAATTAGTTATGCTCTGAAAATATAACATATTAATATATGTATGTCATTATTGGAATTTAACAAATAAATGTCATTATATTGGCAAGAAGAACTAATTCTAAATGTTTCGTCGACAATATTTTCACTATTTGTTACCATAGTAACCGTTTAGTAAGAACAAGATACGAATAAAATTCGTTTCATTTCGTACATGAATTTTTTAAAAGGATATATTTTTGTTTTTGAAACGCACTAATAATTTCAAGACCTTATTTGTACTGCCAGAGGTTTATTTGAGAATAATTTAAAGTAAAGCAATTTTGGTGTTTTGGTCAGCCATTTTGGAAAACATTTGCTTATTAAAATATCGTTGCAAGAACAAAAAATACCCCCCCCCCTCCCCCCCCCAAAAAAAAAAGACAACAAGAAAACAAAACCTCCCGCCGCTAAGATTTGTATTAATAAACGTATGACGTCATTATCATTGTTTCGCTGTCATATTGGGCTCACAACAATGAAGTCGGAAATATGTCGATAAATAAACGCCTAAAGTCTTTCCCAGCAGTGAACATCGTTTTCTTACTATGGGGGTAATATATATATTAATTGCACACAAAGATAGTGTATTTTTTATGGATTTTTTTGTTAGTTTTTTGGAGGGTGAGGGGGGTGAGGAAGGGAGTTGTTATTTTCATAGCATTTCAACTTTTCTCTCTCAAATGAAACTGAAAGCTGAGAAGGACTATACGTAGAACTAGAACAACTAAGAATAACTTTCTTTCTTCATTTCCAGAATATTATAATTCTATAAATTTATTCTATTATTTATTCTCTAAACTACTGGTATGTTATTTTATTTGCAGCCCATTCTAAATTAGCGAAATAATTATTTCCGCTGTCATATATGTAGTGATAGCAAGATAAAATATATGTATGTATGTATGTATATACATAGACATTATTTTAATACTGTTTCCTGCTTCTACGACGAGTTAGCAACTTCTCATACATCACACCCTGTCTATACCACGACTTTTGATACACCAACAGAGACTGTGGAGTTCTAGTTAAATGATTGTTTTTCAGCTTTACAGGTTATAGATACAAAACACAAGCATTTAATAATTGCAACTGAAAATAGTCTAGTGAATCGAAAGTTGTTTGTTTTGTTTAACGACACCACTAGAGCACATTGATTAATTAATCATCGGCTATTGGATGTCAAACATTTGGTACTTCTGACTCGTAGTCAACAGTAGAAGCCCACTACATGTTTTCTAATGCATCAAGGGATCTTTTATATGCACTTCCCCCAACAGACAGGATAGCACATACCACGGCCTTTAATATAACAGTCGTGGTGCACTTGATGGATGTATCGAAAGAGGTACTCCCAGCTATGTATATGTATATTATGTATTATGTTTAACGTGAACTGTTTGTAATTATTTCCACATTTGTCCAAGCTCCGCCGCTTGTTCATTCGCAACTTGTGTTTTGTGTTACCCAAACAATAAATACTTCACATTCTCGTTACCTGGCTTACAAGGTGAACGCTGAATTGTGTTCGTAGTGTCTGGTTTTCATTAATACATGACACGACGGAAGTTCACAAGTTATATATCGACGTATTTTTCTCCCTGTTCGTTTCTTATTCTAAACTCTTATAGTTGGAACTACATCGACGGAAGAGGAAGTAAAAGAACTAGCACTTTTCAATGTTGACTTTTACTGTTTAATTAATATTTTAGGAATGAAATCAGACATGACGGAACCTAAAGGTAATCATAGTTCAAAGTAACAGTATACTGTTGTAAAATGAGTTTGATAGTCTTAAATGACATTTCAAAGTGCATTATTATTATTATTGCTTTGTTTTATTAGTTTTATTATTAACATAGACGTACGGGCTCCCGTTTTTGAAGGGTGGAGGTGGGGTGGGGATGTTGATTGTTGCCCGAATTAAACAAAAATGCCCGAATCTGGGATAGCAATATTTATTCATAGTATCATTACTGGCAAACGGCTGTATACGGTTGCAAGCGATTCACTACGCGTTTGTACATTGATTACATCTAATATTGTGGATAGAACGATGGAAATCTTTGGTGAAAAGGTTTCAGGAAAGCGTATTTTGCTCGAAAATCGGTAATCTTGTGTGAGTGTTTTTTGTTGTTGTTGTTGTTGTTTTTGGTTTTGTTTTTTAACCGTATTTGAGGATTTGCTCCAGCACCGTTTCGTACGCTTATGATTATTAAATAAATCGTTTTTGAGTTTTATAAGGTTAGCTCCAACAATAGGATCATTAATATCTTATTTTTTCTCGACTATCCCATTTCTATTCTATCTACTCTCTACCTTTTATTACTATATATTAAAAAATATTAATTATGTTAAATATTTTATGCCATTGGACATTGTTATTATGTTTTATATATATGATTATGAATATTGTCTGATGTCCATCTTGTTTAAAAGAGCACTTATATTGGCTCTGCCTGTTGTGCAATCCTTTTGATTCTTTTTTTATCAATAAAATATCTCAAAACAAAACTAAAACAAATGCGGGACGTTTTTCACTTTTGAAAAAAAGTAATTTATCTTTAATAATTTATTTGTTACCTATGTAATTAGTCCATGAGACGCAAAATATTGTTAGTAAAAAACCATTATACATCGACAAAATGACAAACATCGTGGCAAATTGCCACACACTGCCAGTGTCATGTCTGACTAGCAGCAACCACACGTTTTAGAATACACTACCTTTCAGTGATGATGATGAGTCGGATGTATAATTATGTATAATCACACAGATATAAGATACAAATACAATTACTGATGCACTGGAACATGAACATGCTTTGTTTCAACTTAAGTAAAACAATGTGACTGGGTCAGGCCAACATATGTAAATGTATATATCTTGTAACCGTTATGGCAAGTTCAGCTGTCCATTGAAGACAGAAAACAAAATAGTGGTCAATGTATTTTGTGGCCGTTATAGCAGGTGCAACCATTCATTTTGGTTTAAAAAATAGTGGCCGCTGGTCGCAAACGACAGGTGACAATTATATACATGTAAACAAAGAACGGAATGCAGTGGGTGGGATTTTAGAAGGCCGTTATGAACAGGTGGCTGTTATGAACAGGTGGCTGTTATAAATATGTGGCTGTTATATACCGTTAGACCAGTCTCGACTGTAGTGCTAATTTTTTTATTCATCCATCTCAGTGACATCTAGATACAATCAGTATTTCATTTCGTCAACTCTCCGATAGCTTCTTCCTAGGCCCTGTTTAATAACCAGATACACGTGTGTGTGCGTGTGCGTGTGCGTGTGCGTGTGTATGTGTGCGTGTGTATGTGCGTTATGTTTTTTTGTGTGTGTGTGGATTTGTGGGTTTTGTGGGTTTTCTTTGTGGGTTTTTTGTGTGGGTTTTTTCTTTGCTTGTGCGTGTGTGTGCGTGTTTTCGTGTGTGTGTGTGTGTGTGTGTGTGTGTGTGTGTGTGTGTGTATACTATTTAAAATTACAAAAACTGATATGTTGCAGGTCAAGAACTGCTGGGGCGTGATCCGCCATTTAATGGACCAGTCAAAAATAGGTAAACTATTGTTTTATTTATACAAATGGAGTAACTATGGCTCATTTAATGTGGCCCTTAACAACAGACGTAGGTACATGCAGTTTATAATAGGAATTTTCGACGTATGACATTTTGAAGTTTTTTAATTATAATTTAAATTTTTATTCTATTTATTTTTATTTTTATTTTATTTTTATAGTAGTTGCAATTACATTATTATTGTTATTAATAGTAGTTTTACTACTAGTAATGATAATTTTTTTTTTTTATTGTTATTTCTTTTCTGTCTAGTTTTATATCATGTAGCATTATTTTTAGATTCATGCAATAAAATGTTTTACGTGTCCAATAAATCTATTTAGGCTAGGTGGCAATATATTTTATGTCTGTATTGTATACTTTTATGTATATTGTTATTTGACACTTTAATAATTAAATAATAACTTTATTCGCATTAGGCCTAATGGCCCTTAATATTTACAATTAATCTTCATTTATTTTAAATACTCAAACATTACACAACATACTCAAGATATCTGCTGTACGGCACTTTGATCACTAAATATATATTCATTGTCTTCATTTTTATTTATTTTTGTGATTATATCCAATTAGGTGTAAGCAAGCTGTGCTGGGCACACACCTCAACTATCTGGGTTGTCTGTCTAGGTCAGGTTAGTGGTTAGTGAGGGAGAAGTAGGTGGATAACATGACCGTATATTTCGTCACTAATGTTTGGCGCACACCGACCGATTAACGCCGACTCGACTGTTGAGTCAGCTGCAGTAGTCTGAAAATGTAATCGGGAACACAGTGGAGACTAGTTTTGTTTTGTTGGAAGTACTTTCCTTTGGCACTGTCACTAACCCCCTAACTATATCTATTATAAGTACACATGTATTTATAATGTTTTGTATACGTGACAGTGCCAAAGGAAAGCCCTACCATTGGATAATGAATGAATGAGTGATTGAGTGAATGAATGAATGAATGAATGAATGCTTAGCTACACCCCAGCATGAAAAATACATCGGCCAGTGGGTTTGAAACAGAGGTATACATAAATAAATAGCACATTTTATTGCCAAAGAGACGGGGTACACCTAAGGTACATTATCTTAAAGCAACATTTTGACAATAACTTGATAATAATAATAATATGAATGAAGTGATAATTGAATCAATATAAAATTTCAAAAGTTAAGGGACGCAGATTAAAGTAATTTTAAAGTCAGTCCAGTGGATGTCATTCTAAACAGGTTCGATTGTGTCCTATACGAGTATAATGTGGTCTTAATAACTGTGTTATTGCCTTAGTATGAACTACATACATGTACGTGAGACCTTTTTTGTGTTTTTAGATCGTGCACTGATGTCATATGCTGTGCTGTGTTTATTCTGTTTATACTTGGATTGATGGTGGTTGCATACTTTGGTAAGGCATATAGTACAAGAGCATTAGGGTTTGGCGTGGGACAAAAAAATGTAGAAAGCTAATGTTTTCAGGAAACTTTCCTGAAACATCCCTGATCACATATCTGATGAGTCCCCAAAAATCCTCTTTGGGCATTTTGCATAATTAACCTAATTTGCATATTAATGAGCAAATGCTCCAAAAGTCAGAAAATGGACCAAACAGCTCACAGTATCATCAACCATTACCTTGAAATGAGTAAAAACACTTGCGTTTAATAATATTTTATTAAAACTTTTAGTATTAATGGGCCTTACAGACCAATCTGAACATTGCAAATACCTCCTAATTTGCAATCACTATCAGGATTTAACATTAATCAGTCATATCTAAGTTTTCATAAAAGATATCTAAGAATTTGATGATCAAGTTCAGTTATTTTATTTTGTGATGTGGATCGTCATCTCTCATTTTCCTTTAAATTATTTATTTTTGAATGGCATAATTATGCTAATCATATCATATTCTTGAATATTCACATTCCTGCACACATTGCAGTGCAAAAGCTCAGAGGAAAACTGTCCCACATTTCCCTGAAAAAAAATTATATGCTCCAATAGCAATAGCATATAATTTGTCTGATTTTGGCCATTTTGCATGCAA